>NW_024068097.1:0-92500 GCF_009389715.1 Phoenix dactylifera | reverse complement strand
ATATATATTTTTAGAAGTATAGCTTTTATTTTTGGTTGCCTGCGACAGCACACCACAAGGCGATCAAGGCATCATCAAAGTTCTCAAAGTAAAAAGGTATGAGATCTGATCTCATTAAAAATTAAAATTAGAAATCAACTAGGTTGCTGAAACTCTGCATGACTACATGTTAGACATAGAATCATGCCTACTTGTTTAGGATAAATGTTTAAAGTTCTGAATCTATTTTTATTGTAGAGATATGATCTCTAGCATCCATAGGAATTAAATAGTTTAATTCATGCTTCCGCTGTAAAATTTTTAAAAATATATGCATGCGACCACCAGGGTTTCCAACAGTAGAGTCCATGATGCGTTCGCAAAAATGTTTTCGTGAAACTAATCTCCTAAATATAGGAGAATCGTACAAGTAGTAAATTCTCGAAAGTTCGAGGTCGAATCCTCAGAGAACGAAATATATATGAGATTATTTAGTATAATTTCAGATTAATTAATTCAATAAATTTGTGGATTAAGATGATGTTTTGCAAATAGAAAATAAATCAGTAAATAGAGAATCAAAGTTTGGATAGATTAAGATGGTGTAGGGATCCAAAATCTCCTTTGATAATATCAAATTCATGCGATAAATTCTATGATTCTTTTGTTTTTTTTTCTTTAAGAATTATAAGGAGATAAAATTTAATTATGGAGTATGTTCTTGATAACACGAATTCTCTTTTTAAGTATTCAACGTGCCTTATAACGTCAACGATGAATCAAATAATCGAGGAAGACATGTATCAATAAGCATAAATCATAAAATAATTTTCAACATATAAGAATCATGGCATAATCCAAAAGATAAATCGTATAAAGCAAAGAAGTAGAATTTACATCATGAACTCGGTACATCAAAGGATCTTCCTTCACCCATCACCTAGTACTTTAGTCGATCATCTTCCTCTCTCTTTCTCACTCTTTTTTTTTTCTTTTACTTTTTGGAAACAGGGCATACCCTGTTTCTTCTTTTCTTTTCTTTTTTGAATGGCTCCCGGCTCCTATTTCGAATGAGAGGTGGCCCCCCTCCAGCCGAGAGATATCCTATATATCCCACTCTCCTCCTTAACGAATCAAATGAATCTCCCTAAATCTCGTTTGCTGTGATTCGGCTGGGAACGTGGAAGGGATGGATGCCTGGGAGGTGAAGCAGATGCGGTGGAGGAGGCGGACGGCTGGGCTTGATCGTGAAGAGTGCTGGAGCGTGGACGCTTTGGCATGCATTGCGGGAAGGAGCTAATAGCGGAAGATTGCACACGGGAGAAGGAATTGCTAAAAAATGGGATGCTCGGACGATCACAAATCCAAAAGCAGGAAGCAGGGGACTCGGGGGATTCCTGATTATGTGGCCCGATTGAGAAGGATCGGGATCTCTTCCACGCGGGTGGATGCGGGGAATTGGATGTAGACGGCTGCATCGTGATCTTCTTCAAATGGATGCACGGGATGAGACGAGAAGGAAACTGGACACGCTGTTGATTTCTTTCTTTATTTTGAATTCCAATGCAGAATTCCAATGCACTCTAGGGACTGTGACAAGTAGACAAGTGTTGCTCGGGCGCAAGTGTGCTTGACCAGGTTCAATTCTGCTCCAGTGTAATCAGGCTTGAAGTCATGAATCATCCCAATCTGTACCAAATGCACATTTAAACTCTGATTTACGATAATCTGTGCCAAATAAAAATATAAAATTAATGCAGCACTTTCATAATTATTTGTTAGCAATAATATTAATTTAAGCAGTGTGTAGATCGCACTTTTGTGCTCTCATCAGTCCACTTTCCTTCGCTGAGGAATTTGATATATAGAACATTCACATAGGTTCTGAAATCATTATGCTTAAAAATAATACATTTGTTGCTCAGTCATATGTATACATATCATAAATATTGAAAATCATGGCTCCCGCGAGCCCTACTGCCGGCCACTCACATGAGGCACCATTCTCATGAGTAGCCCGATAGTCCTATGCATGGTGCTACTACTACGCCCTCCTAGCGTCCCAATTCTGCTAAACTAGCACATATCATTACTACGCCCTTCCGGCATCCCATTTCTGCCCTACTGGGCACATATCATAGCTACGCCCTCCCAATGTCCCATCTCTGCCCTACTGGGCACATATCATAAACTCTGATATGATGTATCCAAGGTAAAAGTGCAAATATTAGTTACTGTAACAGGGTTGGTGTCGACTCTAGAGTTACAGGGGTCGACTCGTGAATTACAGGGGTCAACTCATACTCTGCTAGGGTCAACTCCTGTTCTACTGAGGTCGACTCCAGAATAGTTTGGAGTCAAACTGAAACGACTCTCTTGGCTGAGATAAGGGGTTTTAAGTGGTTCAATCACTTTGGGTTAATCCATTCCCAAACAAGTTAATAAACTTACGAATCAACAAACATGAATTTAAAGTATTTTCAAGCATAGCATATATTTTCCAAATCAGATCATTTATCCACTGATAGAAAGCAATTTAAACATGAGAATTAATACTTCTTATTTTCATTCTGTAGCATATTCATTCTGAATTTGGAGACAACATTCATTTCTCTGGAATTACAAAATAAACTACTATAGTTAAGAAGAAAACCACTCACCTTGTGATGGCTAACGCACCACCCTAGTGCTTGATACTCCCGGCACACTTTCGGGACTCTTTTCTCCTCCTAAACAATTAAAAGAGTCGATCAAAATTATAACCTATATGATGCAACATGATTATGCATATTCCAAAAAGAAATCCAACACCCTCATCTCAACTTTCTGATTTTTACCTTGCTTGTCTTGTTTTAGGATAAATAAAACCTCTCAATTCTCAAAAGGTTTCCAAGCTTTTATCTCCCTCTTTGATACCCTGGGTTAGGAGTAGAAAACCTTCTATATCATTTATAAATTTTCAGCCGCCAAACAACTACTTAACATCAAAAATAAATCAGAATTCAAATCCCCTGTTTTCAGCTTGTTTGTTCTGTTTTCGAGCCAATTAAACCTCTTAATTTCCGGAGGTTCTTAAACAATCAATTCCACCTATTAAGGTCTGTGTTAGGACTAGGAAATCCCTAACACAACGTACAAACTTTCAGCTTTAAATAACAATTTAATCACCTATAACACAAAGAAATCCCATCGCTTCATTCTGCAGAATTTCAGACTGCTTTCAACAACTTCAGAAGCATAGTTCAAATCCTTTTTCGTACCTAAAAATTCATCTAAAATAACTAAAATCTTTCTTTATCACCCTCCTACGTGGGACTACAATTAGAATCACTAAAAGGTTTGGAAAACTCATCTGAAATTTGCTGGGAAGCCTGGGTGCACCAGAAATTTCTGTATTTCTGTTCTTCAGCCCAACAGCAAGTTGCTCTTCCTCTTTACATTAAACCTTCTTCCACAAATTCTTTGGATTCCCCAAGTAGCTCTCTCTCTCTCTTCCCTAGCTTCCTCACTCCCTCTTTGGAGATTTTTCTGGCCTGATTTGGGCTGGCACCTACAACCAACAATTGAACTTCTCCTAACGGTTGAACAGCAGCAGCACAAGTTGCTGCCTGCTGAAAACATACTAGACCCCCCCCCCTCCCTTTGACATATTAGCTTCCCAGATACCTAACGTGTCAAAAGAGTGGATCCCAGGGGTTTTAAAATCTAGGTTTTAGGCCACATCATGCTTCCTACTTTTTACAGAAATTTTGGACAAATCTAGGTCTGCAGTTTTCTGTAATGACAGGCATCCGAGGGACTCACCAAACTTGTTTTGTTCCAGGCTGTAGGCTAATCCATTTGAGCTGAAATTCCAACAGTAAATCCCTCACTCAATGTAGATTATGTGTTGAAAATTTTACTTAGATTCATAGGCTATATCCAGAGTTATTGCACTCTCAATTTGTGGAACCATAAAATTTTCTGTAACAGCTGAAATTCTGACATTTTTGAATTGATTTTGAATCAAACTTCCAGGGAAATTTCCATCCAATTTGCATAATAAAATTTTGATATTCCCTCACCTTTCATGTGCATTCGGATTCTAATAATAAACTAGGTTAAAATCATGAAGATGCTTAATAATTGGTAAAAATTACTTAAGCTACCCTAACCCTGGTTTAGGGTGTTACAATTACTTCCAATTTTCTTTCGAAGAGTACTAAACCTATCTTCACTTAAGAATTTTGTAAGAATGTCGGCTAATTGACCATCGGTGCACACAAAATCAAGCGATATGTCTTCATTTGAGACATGATCCCTTAAGAAATGATATTATATTTCAATGTGTTTAGTTCTTGAGTGTTAAATTGGATTTTTAGATAAATTTATAGCGCTTGTATTATCACAGTTAATGGATATTTTTGTTTGCTTGATCTGATAGTCAATTTTAAAGACCACGCAATAGCACATATCTGGTAGGATAGTGATTATGGGTATCGATCCACAGGGATTGGAGTACAGTTGTTTTCTTAAAAATATTTAAAAAAGAGAATTTGTGAAGACTATTAAACTAAGCAATTTAATAAGAAATACAATTAAAATGATATCAGTTTGAGAGAACCTAGGGCAAGAAATTCACCACTAACAAAGCAACAAGGATTAATTTTATTTTAATTTATTCTTGGATTAACATGCAAATTAGCTAGAAGCCTAATAAGCATTCAAATAAAATCTCACAAAAGTAATTTAGGAACATCCATCTTCGGTTGGCATGAAATGTCTACCCTAAACTAATGTGGTAGGACACTGCATCTTTCCTAAGCATGGGTGATCTTTTATTAACTTAGTGATCATGAAGAATAGTTGTATAAACATTATACTTAAAATTATAGAAATTAAATATGAGATGAAATAAAATATTCATTAAGAACAAAATAAAGTTTATACAATTCCAAGAATAGAAATCAAAAATACAAAAACCCTTGATCCTTTGTTAGGGCTGCATCCAGCCGCAATGAAGAGATCAGCTTTTCATGGAGAATTGAACAGCCGCAGCAGTGGAGAAGGCTTCCATCGCGACCAGCTCTTCTTTCTTTCTTCCTATGGCGACTCCCATCGAAAACTCCCTCTCAGCACTTCATTTTTTTTATATATGGGAAGTTATTCCTGAAATGCCCAAACTTCTCTCCCTCCTTCTATTTCGGTGGGAAGTCGGCCTCTCCCCGCTTGTTCTTCTCCCGGTGAAGCTCCCTCCTTTTATAGGCTGCAATCTCTCCCTCTCTCCTCCTCTGTGGCTGATCCGAATGAGAGGATAAAGACGTGAGCTGATCCAGGCGTTGGAAGAGGCTGAGCTGGGAAGCTTGATCCTTGGAGTGATCTTGAAGCAGGGGAGAAGCTTGAACACGGCGGATGGCTGGGATGCTGGGAAGTTGATCCGAAAGATGAAATCCTGCTAATTGAGCTTGACTCGACCTGCATACATTAACCTTAATCAATAATCAAAATTGAATTAAAATGCATTGATGAAGGTGAACATATTTTCTCATGTTTAAACTTTAATATATATATATAAATACTAATAAGTGCTATGTAAAATATATTTATTTATACATTATTCATCACTTATCACACCTCCAAACCTACGTTTTGCTAGTCCTCGAGCAAAATAAAAACTAACTCACTTTCGCAGGAATTGCGATTGCATTTACCGTATGCAATAAGGCTTTAAATCCCTAGGTGGCCCTAGTGGACAAGTTTTGTCTCGTGAGGGTTTCCGACGCAGATACCCACAAACTGTTGTCGAAAGAATTTATTTTATAAAATCTAATTTTAAATGCATTAATGCCAAAAATTTTAAGAGCACACAAAGTTTTAATTACTATGTCAGCCCAAAGCCTAGGTCAAAATGCAATTCAAGTTGAGGTCATTAAATTTCCGGAGTTGTAAGGCTTATTTATACTTGAGTGCTCGGTGATATCTGGACCATACACAAGCTAAGACTTTAGATCCCCCAAAATATTGCGAAAGCTAATAGTTTTCAAGAATTGGTCAGATAAGATGATGCTTTCGAAAAATTGCTTTCGCGAAACTAATCTCCCAAGTGTAGGAGAATTGCGCAAATAGTAAAACTCGAGAATCCGAGGTCGAATCCTCAGAGAACGGTATAGATATTATCAGCGTAATTTTAGATGTAATTTTTAGTTAATTTTCAGAAATCAAAAAAATAGAGAATAATCGGTAATTAAACAAAGTTCAAGAATATAGAGAAGGCTAGGGATCTGGATTCCCCCTTGACAATATTTTCAACAATTAAATTTTGCTATTCTTGATTAAGAATTAATTAGATAGAATAGTTCTAAGCATGCGATGTATACTTTGAAAATATGAATTCAACATTTAAGTATTTATCGTGCCGGTTACATCTACGACAAATCAAAAATCGAAACAATCCATGCATCAATAAATATAAACCATACAAGATCTATCTAATAAATAAGTATGCAATAATCAAGAGCATATAATAGATGTAAATCAAAGAGAATAATTGTTCAGAATTTACTTGAAGAAAGCAAATTGTCAAGGGTTCTTCCATCACCCTTGACCAAAGGAATTAGCCCCCCATTACAAAAACAGCCTCCTCTTTTATATTTTTTTTTCTTTTTCTTTTCGGAAATAGGGCATACCCTGTTTCCTTCTTCTCTTTTCCTTCAACCGTAGCAGTCGGCTCCTCTGTTCTTCCTCCCGAATGAGCCTCCTCCCCTGTTTTCTTTTCTTCGATGGCCGCTTTGCCTTTCCCAGCCGAGGGAGCTATATAGTTGGCATTCAATCCCTCCCTTTGCACTCGACGGAAGGGCTGCATCTCGGGCGGATCAGGAGGCTGGGAGCTTGATGCGGGAGCTGGGATCACGGGCGAATGGGGCGTCTGATGTGGGTCCGGTAGCACGAAATCATGGTTTTGGGCAGACGCTGGGGCTGCGCTTGGAGATGGCTCGCGGAGGAAGAGGATGCACAAAATCATCACGGATAGCTGGGAGTGATCGCGGGCGGATCAGGAGGCTGGAAATGTGGAGCGGATGCGGAGGGATGGATTTGGGATCGGAGGGTGCTTCGCGGACGGCTGGGCTTTTGCTGGGACTCGGCCGGATGAATCAGGATGACTGGGCGATCATGAATCCGGAAGACGCGCGGATGGATCGCGATCTCTTTCGGACTGCCGCTGGGAAGCTTATGGGATGTGTAAGCTGATCACTGCCGGATGTTGCTTGATCCGGAGGAGCTGGGATGCTGGAACGGAGGAGGCACGATCGTTGGAACGGAGGAGAAAGTTGGGCATTGATCACGGGACCTACGGGAGGAGCGGACGGCTGAGAATCAAGAAGCTGGGATGCTCGCGATCGCGGGAGCTGAAGCGCGGACGAGTGAATCGCGGGGGAATTGGACTCGGACGGGATGCTCCAACGCGTGAGATGGAGATGCTTGCGAACAGAAGGAGGATTGGACGTTGGTTCGTGGATGCCGTGACTCACTTGTGGGAGGATGGGTTGCACGCGGGTTCCATCGAAATGAGATGCACGGGCTACTGGGAATCGGTTGCAGTGAACTGAACGGCTGAACTTAGCCTCCTTCTAGTGTGCAACTGGGGTTGACCCATACGGTTGGCTAGTCATCCGCGGAGATGCATCCTTTTGGACCCGATGCGCATTTTTGTTTTGATTTACGATCACCTGCACCCCACAAAAATATAATATTAATGCAATACTTTTATTATTATTTATTAGCAATAATATTAATTTAAGTAATGTGTAAATCGCACTTTTGTGCTCTCATCACACCCCCCAACTAGCTTATTACTAGTCTCTAGCAATTAACGGGCAAATGAAAAAAATGAGAGTGCAAAAGGTGTGGTTTAAACTATGACTTTTTATTGAAGCTAAAGATACAAAACTAAGATACGTACCCATTTTCGTAGGGCATCACGATTGCACTTAGCACGTGCAATAAGCCGTTAAACCCTTAGGTTACCCTAGTGGACGAGTGTTGTCTCGTGAAGGTTTGTAGAGATGTTACCCACAAACTTCATGAATGATATGACATGAGGTCCTAAATTCTAAGCTAATACCCATGTAATTAATATATATTTTCAAGCATGGCAACTATCAAAGCAAGGAAAAATATGAAAGTGTAGTGTGCATAAAATGTATGACTTTCTCAGAGTACTAATACCTCCACCACAACATGGTACCGCTTGAATTTTAGGTGTACTACTCAAGTTCACAAGTGTTTACTACAGTTTATTAGGGCCTGATCCATCAAATTTTCGGAATATCTCATGTTGTCTAAAATTGTCAAGAATGGTTAGCATAAAAAGAAGGAGCTATCAATCCCAACTAAATATCCAAAGTACACAAAGGTCCAATACAATGGAGTCAAACCAGCCATTACCACATGTCACTGGGTTCAGCCCGACCAACCCTATTCATGCTTTTTTTAAAAAAAAAAAATATGGTGATTACAATAGTCCAACCCCCTTAGGCTCTAGCAAGATACATGTAGCGAGTTTTCGGCCAATGACTCCTGATCCAGTTGGCTCAAGGCATTAGGTGAAACACCCCTCAGGCTTAATTGCTCGAACCAGACTACGCCACAAGGTTAGACTTGTTATCTCCTCATTTTTTTTATTATTTTCTTTTTCAAAATAGAGAAGGTAAACTAGACCACATAATGTGACTGCAACGTGACTATAGGTCAACCAAGGTCGGAACATAAGGCACTTAGATGATCTAGCCGAGGTATTCAACCTCTATCTTTATGTGAAAATCAAATCAAGAACCTTATAGTACGGACAAGGATACTCGTACTTCTTTTACAGATATGGCTTAATAAAAATGCATTAAACAAATGTGAACTCCTGAGGCCTTCCTATAATCATTAAATACATGTGCGGGGATCTAATAATAGGTCTCTGATCAGTCATAGTACGCATGTATTCCTTGCCTTAATAGTTGCACAAACTCAATATGAAAATACATGTGCATTTGCTTAGAAAAGAATGCAAAAACAAGTTTTTTTTTTTTTGCCTTTTTTTTGTGGCAAAATATTTTCCTCCTCCCAACTTAAACATTGCATTGTCCTCAATGTAATAGATACAAGAAAATAATATTGGAGAGAAGAGGAATACCTTGAGCTGTTGATATCCAGAAAATAAGACCTACAAAACTAGAAAAATAATTCTAACTAATATACACATACCTTTGCCTTCATGTTCAGTCATAAGAAGGCTCCCCCAAGAAAAAGGAGTCCTCTTTATCTGCAAAATTCTCAAGAAAAGGTTTTAACTTGTGTCCATTTACCTTAAAAATTTTACCATCCCGTGGATTCTCAATCTCAACCGCTCCATGTGGAAAAACAGTTTTTATAATGTAGGGACGTGTCCATCTCGATCGCAACTTACCAGAAAACAGATGTAAGCAGGAGTCGTATAAAAGAACTTTTTGCAAAGGTTCAAAAGTTCTTTTCAAAATTGATTTATCATGTAAGATCTTCATTCATTTTTTGCAAATTATAGCATTATCATAAGCATCTCTGCGAATCTCATTAAGCTCGTTCAATTGCAATTTTCTAGCTAGACCGGCATCATATAAATCACAATTCAATTTTCTAATTGCCCAATACGATTTATGCTCTATTTCTACAGACAAATGACACGCTTTTCATAGACTAGCCGGTAGGGAGACATGCCAAGAATGGTTTTGTATGTAGTACGATAGGCCCATAATGCATCTGATAGTTTCAAGGACCAATCTTTCCGTGATGGGTTCACCGTTTTCTCTAAAATACGCTTGATCTCTCTATTGGCTAACTCTACCTGGCCACTGGTTTGTGGATAATATGGAGTAGCAACTCTATGGGTGACACCATACTTTTTCAATAAAGTCTCGAAAGGCTTATTACAAAAGTGTTTTCCACCGTCACTAATTATAACCTTAGGCATCCCAAATCGTGAAAAATTATTTTCTTTTAAAAACTTCAGGACAGGTTTGTGATCATTGGTTCTACAGGCGACAGCTTCTACCCATTTGGACACATATTCGACACCGACTAAAATGTACTCATACCCAAAAGATGGTGGGAATGGACCCATGAAATCGATGCCCCATATGTCAAAAATTTCAATAGCAGCAATGGGCTGAAGAGGCATCATTTGCCTACGAGTTAGACTTCCAACACGTTGACATGGGTCACATATCCTACAGAATTCGTGGGCATCTTTAAATAGTATAGGCCAACAAAAACCACATTGCAACACCTTAGCTGTCGTTTTCTTAGAAGCAAAGTGTCCACCACAAGCATCAGTGTGACAGAAAGAAAGTACGCTTTGTATACCATGATCCGGTATGCATCGTCTAAAGATTTGATCGTTGCAATATTTAAATAAATAGGGTTTGTCATAGTAATAATCTTTACTTCGCGCAAGAAAATTTTTCTATCCGTCGACCCCCAATGCTCCGGAATTCGGTTTGTAGCAAGAAAATTTACAATGTCAGCATACCATGGCACAATAGAGAGTGCAAACAACTGCTCTTCAGGGAATGAGTCTTTAATAGAAAACTGTGGTACCGAATCATTAAAAACTAATCATGATAAATAGTCAGCAACCACATTCTCTACTCCCTTTTTATCTTTGATAGTGATGTCAAATTCTTGGAGTAGAAGTATCCATCGTATTAGGCGTGGTTTGGCCTCTTTTTTATCTAGCAAATATTTTAGTGCTGCATGGTCCGTGAAGATAACAATAGGAGCACCAAGGATATAAGAGCGAAATTTATCTAATGCAAATACTACTGCAAGCAATTCCTTCTCGATGGTAGTGTAATTCATTTGAGCATCATTTAAGGTTTTGCTTGCATAGTAAATGACATATGGCTTATTATCCTTGCGTTGTCCTAGGACAGCTCCTATCGCATAGTCGCTAGCGTCGCACATAATCTCAAAAGGTAATGACCAATCAGGTGGTTGCACGATGGGTGCAGTGCTAAGCATAGATTTCAACTTTTTAAATGCCTCTTGACAGGTTTCAGTCCAATTGAACGGTGTATCAAGGGAGAGGAGGTTACATAACGGTCGAGCTATGACACTAAAGTCCTTGATGAACCTCCTATAAAATCCGGCATGACCCAAAAATGATCTAACATCTCTAACCGTCTTGGGTGCAGGTAGCTTGGCGATTAAGTCAATCTTAGCTCTATCAACTTCCATGCCCTTCGATGAAACAATATGTCCTAGGACAATTCTCTTAGGCACCATGAAGTGACATTTCTCCCAATTCAGTATCAAATCCTTTTCTATACATCGAGCTAAGACTGCTTGTAAATGTGACAGGCAATCATCAAATGAGTTGCCAAAAACGGAGAAGTCGTCCATGAACACTTCTAAAAATTTTTCGTTCATATCTTCAAAAATGCTGAGCATGCATCTTTGGAATGTTGCAGGTGCATTACACAACCCAAATGGCATTCGTCGGAAAGCAAATGTGCCAAAAGGACAAGTGAATGTAGTCTTCTCTTGATCTTCTGGTGAAATTTCAATTTGATAATATCCCGAATAGCTACCGAGAAAACAATAGAAATCATGCCCTGCAACTCTCTTCAACACTTGGTCTAGGAAGGGTAGAGGAAAGTGATCCTTTCGTGTGACCAAATTCAGCTTTCGGTAGTCAACACACATGCGCCAACTCGTCGGGACACGAGTTGGAACTAGTTCACCTTGTTCATTTTCTACTACCGTCAAACCCGACTTCTTAGGAACGACTTGAGTAGAGCTTACCCACTTGCTGTCGGAAATTGGATAAATAATATCCACATCAAGCAACTTGAGGACTTCTACCTTAACCATATCTCTCATCGTAGGATTTAACATTCGTTGCATTTGCCTTGTGATTTTGGCATTGTCCTCCAAATATATCCGGTGCGTACAGATTAAGGAGCTAATCCCCTTCAAGTCGGCAATAGACCACCCTAAGGCTCCTTTATGAATCTTTAGAATACCAACTAATTTTTTTTTCTTGGGTATGATTAAGTCCAGACGAGATGATTACAGGAAAAGTGTCTTCGGGTCCAAGAAAAGCATACTTAAGTTCCTTTGGTAAGGGTTTCAATTCGAGCTTGGGTGCTTGCTCATGGGATGGTACTATTTTTGCCTCTCAAGGCGACAACCTCTCAAATTCCCCTACTTTCGGTCTCCACCCACTGACCATCTTGATATCCAGATTATCCACAATAGGTGTGACTGACAAATCATCATCATCGGTTCCATTAGGACACCAATCAATTAAGCTATCATCGGATGGATCGTTAATTGCTTCAGCTAACAAATATTCTTCTGCGATGGTTTCAACCCAATCAACCTCCTTACTCTCTTCGGGATCATTGGGTTGTTTGCACACATTAAAAATGTTCAGTTCTAAGGTCACGTTACCAAAAGAAAGCTTCATAATGCCATTCCTACAATTAATCAATGCATTAGAAGTTGCAAGGAATGGACGTCCTAAAATGACCGGAATTTGAGACTGTGAGTTCGGAGCCGGATGTGTGTCTAATACGACAAAATCAACAGAAAAATAGAACTTGTCTACTTGGACTAATACATCCTCGATAATCCTTCTTGGAATTTTAACTGACCTGTCAGCTAATTGCAAAGTGATGGAGGTTGGCTTCAACTCTCCTAAACCAAGTTGCTCATATACAGAATATGGCAACAAATTCACACTCGCCCCTAAATCTAACAATGCTCGCTCTATCCTAAAGTCGCCTATGATGCATGAGATGGTTGGGCAACCTGGATCCTTATATTTAGGAAGAATGTTGTGCTGTAAAATAGCACTCACATTTTCAGTTAAAAATGCCTTCTTCTTAACATTTAATCGGCGCTTGACAGTACACAAGTCCTTCAAAAATTTGGCATATGAGGGTACTTATTTGATTGCATCAAGTAGAGGTATGTTGATCTTTACTTGTTTAAAAAGCTCAAAATTTCAGAATTAGGTTCGAGCTTTTGCAATGGCTTTAACCGTTGTGGGAAAGGTGGAGGAAAAGGACATTCAACTTTTTTGGTAGAAGTTGGGACCTCAACTTCTTCTTTGTCCCTTTCATCGACTTTGGGAGCATCAGAATTAGAAGTAACCTGCGGTCTCAATGGGACGGTCTAATCAATGACTTTTCCATTACGCAAAGTCATGATGCTCTTTGCATGTTCTGTATGCGAACTAGAAGGAGCCGTATTATTACTACCGTGCACTTATGGGTTAGGTTGGGGTTGAGCTGGAAGCTTACCCTTCTCTTGGGTACTTAGGACGGTAGTCAACATTGACAATTGGTTCCTTATATCTTCAAAATTTCGAGTATTTTGAGCATTGATATTAGCTTGACCTTGTAGAAAAGTTTGTATAGATTGCAAGGTATCCTCGATATTCGGCTTTTGGAGGGTGGTGATGCAAAAGTAGGATGTGTAGGTGGAGGAGATGAATGGTGTGACTGTTGAGGATGATCGTTTCTCCACCTAAAATTTGGATGATTCTTCCAACCAGGGTTATAGGTATTCGAGTATGGATCGTTATAAGGCTTTTGGTAGGAGTTCATAGCATTTGCTTGACCGTGCAAGACTTCTTTGAATGCCGGTATGGTGGGGCAATCTGTAGTGGTATGACCCGACATATCGCAGATACCACAACACTCGTTTCTAAGCTCTATAGTCTTGACAGGCTCAACCTTCCTAAGCTCAATTTCTTCTACCTTCCTAGTGAGGGCTGCCATTTTAGCATGAAGATTATCCTCAGTTCTAAGGTTGTAAAGGCCTTCCTGTACATAGCTAGTAGGCTTAGGCAAAGACTTATTGTTTCTATCCCCATTATCCCAAAGTTGGGCAGTCTCAGCAAGGGAATCCAAATACTCCCATGCCTCATCAAGTTGTTTTTCTAAAAATCTACCATTGCACATGGTCTCTACAAACTGTTTCAACTGTGGAGATAAACCTTCATAAAAGAAGCTAATGGTTCTCCAAGTTTTGAATCCATGATGAGGGCATGAGAGAAGAAGGTCTTTAAATCTTTTTCAATATTCATAAAATGTTTTATTATCTTTTTGTTGGAAATTGCTGATATGTCTTTTCAAAAAGTTGGTCCTTTGTGTGGGAAAGAACTTCTTTAAAAATTCTCTCTGCATATCTTGCCAAGTTCTTATTGATCTAGGTCGCAAGGAGTTTAGCCATGTTTTGGCCTTATCCTTTAGAGAGAAAGGGAATAATGTCAGCTTGAGGACATCCTCGGTGATGTTCGGCACTCTAAATGTAATGCTCAATTCTTTAAAATCCTTTAAATGAAGATACGGACTTTCGGACTCCAACCCGTGAAACTTAGGCAGCAATTGAATTACCCCTGGTTTGATGTCAAAATGTCCTACATTATTAGAAAAAATTATGCATGAAGGCTGACTAGTCCTAGCCGGTTGTAGTTATTGTCTTAGAGTCATAACATGGGGTTCTCGTTCTCGATTGTGGTGACTTCCCGCATCTTCATTTAAATCAGCCATCTCACAAGGTGTGAGATACTACGAAGGAATTTCAGGGATGTGTCCTGAGGGATGATCTAAAGTTGTACGACTTAATCGATCCGGTGTCGTCCCTATTCCACTTTAGCATGCAAAAATTTTCTCTTTTTTTTTTTAATATAAGTGCTACCTAAAGATATCTAAAAGGACAACCTAATATAGAAAAACAAAAATCTATCACAATCAAGCATGCATCAAAACATTACACCTCAATTCCTAATGTTTTTCTTAAATTTCTAGACAGCTCCTAACTAGTTTGAAGAGGACACCTAAGCCTCCAATCCGGTCTAGTAACCTAGTCAACCAGGTAAGCTCCCAGGTAAATGGAGGGGTCACGATGCGTTTAGCAAGGGTCCCACTTAAAACCCACTTTCCTCGAACAGAGATTGTCTTCCTTAAAGGGACAAAGCTTGCCTAGACATCAACTGGGCCATAGAGCGAAATTGGTGCAACTTTCGGTGGTCTTCGTCCTATTGAGCTCGAATGTCCTTAGGGGCCAACATCTAGTTGATTTTAGTTAAGCTTAGGATATTTATGCACTGGGGTGATTTTTGGGCTAAGGACGAGTAATGAAATCCCGACCTTATCTTTTTAATTAGTTCAGCCCTTAGAATATTTTATGCTGATGCCTTATACTATATGCAACAATCAAGAGATTTTTTATTTTAAATATTTTATGACATGACATTAAATTTCATTGAATAGGTGATCAACCAAATTATTTATTTATTTTTTAAAAATTTTATGAGTTGAAGTTTGAAATTTGTATTCTGAAATTTAAAATTTAAAATTTTAGGTTTTTTCTCTTTTTTTTCTTTCAATTTTCAATTAGCAACAAGGGTTAATGAGATATAATAAAAATAAAATTCTAATTCTAAAAAAAAAATTAAATGCAGAGAATTCAAAACAGAAATCAGCAAGGTTTTATATTAATCTAATAGTCTTAAAAGTCTCAGAATGTCAATCAGACCGTTCAGATTAATCGAACATATGTCTTGCACTAGTTGACCAAATTTGAGTCAAATCAGACGGCTAATTTCTATGATATCAGAGTTTGATGCAGACTGTGTAGGGAATTAAAAATAGTAGTAAAGATTTAATTATTTTTTTTAAAAGAAAAATACTAACTACTAAGGTAAAAATTAAATCTAAAATTATACTAATAACTCAGCCATTCTCCAGCAACGGTGCCAAAAACTTGATGCTTTCGAAAAATTGCTTTCGCGAAACTAATCTCCCAAGTGCAAGAGAATTGCGCAAGTAGTAAAACTCGAGAATCCGAGATCGAATCCTCAGGAAACGGTATAGATATTATCAGCATAATTTTAGATGTAATTTTTAGTTGATTTTTAGAAATCAAAAAATAGAGAATAATCGGTAATTAAACAAAGTTCAAGAATATAGAGAAGGCTAGGGATCTGGATTCCCCCTTGACAATATTTTCAATAATTAAATTTTGCGATTCTTGATTAAGGATTAATTAGATAGAATAGTTCTAAGCATGGGATGTATACTTTGAAAACATGAATTCAACATTTAAGTATTTATCGTGCCGGTTACGTCTACGACAAATCAAAAATCGAAACAATCCATGCATCAATAAATATAAACCATACAAGATCTATCTAATAAATAAGTATGCAATAATCAAGAGCATATAATAGATGTAAATCAAAGAGAATAATCGTTCAGAATTTACTTGAAGAAAGCAAATTGTCAAGGGTTCTTCCATCACCCTTGACCAAAGGAATTAGCCCCCCATTACAAAAACAGCCTCCTCTTTTATATTTTTTTTCTTTTTCTTTTCGGAAACAGGGCATACCCTGTTTCCTTCTTCTCTTTTCCTTCAACCGTAGCAGCCGGCTCCTCTGTTCTTCCTTCCGAATGAGCCTCCTCCCCTGTTTTCTTTTCTTCGATGGCCGCTTTGCCTCTCCCAGCCGAGGGAGCTATATAGTTGGCATTCAATCCCTCCCTTTGCACTCGACGGAAGGGCTGCATCTCGAGCGGATCAGGAGGCTGGGAGCTTGATGCGGGAGCTGGGATCACGGGCGAATGGGGCGTCTGATGCGGGTCCGGTAGCACGAAATCATGGTTTTGGGCGGACGCTGGGGCCGTGCTTGGAGATGGCTTGCGGAGGAAGAGGATGCACAAAATCATCACGGACAGCTGGGAGTGATCGCGGGCGGATCAGGAGGCTGGAAATGTGGAGCGGATGCGGAGGGATGGATTTGGGATCGGAGGGTGCTTCGCGGATGGCTGGGCTTTTGCTGGGGACTCGGCCGGATGAATCAGGATGACTGGGCGATCATGAATCCGGAAGACGCGCGGATGGATCGCGATCTCTTCCGGACTGCCGCTGGGAAGCTTCTGGGACGTGTGAGCTGATCACGGCCGGATGTTGCTTGATCCGGAGGAACTGGGATGCTGGAACGGAGGAGGCACGATCGTTGGAACGGAGGAGAAAGCTGGGCATTGATCACGGGACCTACGGGAGGAGCGAACGGCTGAGAATCAAGAAACTGGGATGCTCGCGATCGCGGGAGCTGAAGCGCGGACGAGTGAATCGCGGGGGAATTGGACTCGGACGAGACGCTCCAACGCGTGAGATGGAGATGCTTGCGAACGGAAGGAGGATTGGACGTTGGTTCGTGGACGCCGTGACTCACTTGCGGGAGGATGGTTGCACGTGGGTTCCATCAGAATGAGATGCACGGGCTACTGGAAATCGGTTGCAGTGAACTGAACGGCTGAACTTAGCCTCCTTCTAGTGTGCAACTAGGGTTGACCCATACGGTTGGCTAGTCATCCGCGGAGATGCATCTTTTTGGACCCGATGCGCATTTTTGTTTTGATTTACGATCACCTGCACCCCACAAAAATATAATATTAATGCAATACTTTTATTATTATTTATTAGCAATAATATTAATTTAAGTAATGTGTAAATCGTACTTTTGTGCTCTCATCATAAGACCTAATCACTGATTCAAAATCAACCTACCTTGCAGAATTTCGAGAGTTGTGGATGTTTACTTTAATACCTCATGGGCTTTATCTGTAATATTTCAGTTTACTCGAATTTTTACAACGACAGCTTTCACACTATCGTCCTTTTGAAGGTCAATATTATTTTCTCTTTCTCTATTTTTTTTAAAAAAATTATTTATTTTGTATTTATAAATAAATTATGCACTTTTACTCTTGTAATGATTCCTCTGTATAGCGAGCATTCAGTCAACAACTCCCACACTAGATGGCATAAGGTGTTGGGCATCAAGACTCCCCTACGGACCTATGCTCGGGTTCATCATCATAAGCCCACTGATCTTTGACGATAGGCAGTCCTTTTCGATGTACCTGACTAAATTCACTTCTTTTTTTTAGATAAAAGTGAATTAGATAAGTATGATTCATCAGGACTCAAGGTGCTACCTGACTTAACAACATAATGTTGAACCTAACACTTAGCAGTGCGGCCATGTGTGTTGTGAAATTCCAAAGTAAAAATTATCTTACAACTTGCTAAAAGAATCTTTAATAAAAAGAACTCAATTGTCTTACTCCTGACTAGTCATTGGGCTTTTTTAGATTTTATATACTTCGTGTGTTTATCATTTCAGCACTAAGGCATAGAAATTAGGTTTTTTTTTCTTCGAAAAACTTATTCAAAAATGCGAAAATGTGAAAAATTTCTTCAAAAATTTGAATCCTATACCCCCCAACCTAGATCAAACATTATCCTCAATGTTTTTAATTTTTTTTGAATATTATATTATTTTTTTATTTTACTTCATTTTATTTTATTTTGGACGAAAATATGATGCAAATGGAGGATAGAAGCATTTTACCTTAGTTGCATCAGTAATATGAGGACTCTTGAAAAAAATGCGACAAGCAAATGTGCAAACATGACCTATGAGAATTGGGTTGCCTCCCAACAAGCGCTAAGTTTAACGTCTTCAGCCAGACGCAGTACATCCTTAATTATCCCGATAAATAGGATCCATCAAATCAAGGGATTCAATCAACTGTCCATCCACAAGACACTCTTTGTAAGGTTTCAATCTTTGACCATTGACGTTCAGGATACGACCATCACTAATGTTCTGAATTTCTACCGCACTATGAGGAAAAACCTTTCGAACTAAAAAGGGACCATCCCACCTAGAGCGAAGTTTACCAAGAAAGAGACACAATTTAGAATTGAATAGCCAAACCTTTTGATTAGGCTTGAAAGACTTACGGTTAATATATTTGTCATGAAAATCCTTAGTCCTTGCCTTGTATATTTTGGCATTTTCATACGCCTCATTGTGTAACTCTTCAAGCTCGTTCAGTTGAAGTTTACGGTTAGAACTAGCTGCTGCCATATCAAAGTTAAACTTTTTAATGGCCCAAAAAGCTCTATGCTCAAGTTCTACCGGTAAGTGGCAAGCTTTACCAAAAATCAGTCGGTAGAGAGACATGCCAATAGGAGTCTTATAGGTAGTACGGTAGGCCCAGAGAGAATCGTTTAACCTTTGAGACCAATCTTTCCTATCGGGGTGTATTGTTTTTTCTAAGATATGTTTTATCTCCCTATTGGAAACTTCAACTTGTCCACTTGTTTGGGGATGGTACGGGATGGCAACTTTATGGATGATTGAATACTTGCGAACCAAAGCTTCAAAAGATCGGTTGTAGAAATGTGATCCCCATCACTAATGATAGCTTGGGGTGTACCAAAGCGACTAAATATATTGGTTTGTAAAAACTTAACCACAACCTTGTGGTCATTAGTCCTAGTGGCAACTGCTTCTACCCATTTTGAGACATAGTCAACCCCGACAAGAATGTATTCAAAACCAAAAGAACGCAGGAAAGGACCCATGAAATCAATACCCCAGACATCAAAAATTTCTACAATCAAAATGGGGTTAAGTGGCATCATATCTCTACGGATGATTGTACCTATTCGCTGGCATCGCTCACAAATCTAGGAAAAATTATGAGCATCTTTGAACAATAAGGGCCAATAAAATCTACTTTGGAAGACTTCAGCTGCAGTTTTTCTACCCCCAAAATGTCCCCCGCAGGCTTGGGTATGACAAAAATTAAGAATACTTTGAAATTCACATTCAGGCACATATTGACGGATTACCTGATCAGGACAGTACTTAAATAGATCGGGATCATCCCAAAAGTAGAACTTAACTTGCGAAAAGAATCGATCCTTGTCCTGCTTGGACCAATGATCGGAAATTTGTCCTATGGCAAGATAGTTCACTATGTTGGCAAACTATGGTGTTATCACTTGTTGTACCTTAAACAATTGTTCATCTGAAAAGGAGTCATGAAGTGGTGAAATGTTATGAGGAGGCTCGAGAAGGATTCTAGACAAATGGTCGGCTACGACATCTGTGGTACCATTCTTATCATGAATTTCTAAATTAAATTCCTGTAACGACAAGATCCATCGAATTAGGCGAGGCTTGGTGTCCTTCTTTGAAAGAAGGTACCAGAGAGCAAAATGATCAGTAAACACAATAACCTTAGACCCTAAGAGATAGGACCGAAACTTGTCCAAAACAAATACTACAGCTAGTAATTCTTTCTCAATAGTGGTGTAATTCAATTGCGCATCTAAGAGTGTCTTACTAGCATAGTAGATGACATGTGGTAACTTATCTAGTCGTTGCCCTAAAACCGCTCCAATGGCATAGTCAGAAGCATCACACATAAGTTCAAATAGAAGGGTCCAATTGGGAGGTTGTATGACAGGTGCTGTAGACAACTTAGATCGGAGTTTTTCAAAGGCCTCTTTACATGCTTCATCAAAGACAAAGGTGAATCCTTGGCAAGGAGATTGCACAAGAGCCTAGAGATTTTGCTGAAGTCTTTAATGAAGCGACGGTAAAAACTAGCATGGCCAAGAAAAGAACGAATTTGTTTCACAGATTTGGATGGAGGAAGATTAGAAATAAGATCAACTTTTGCTTTATCCACCTCAATACCCCTTTTGGACACAATGTGTCCCAAGACTATACCCTCTTGAACCATGAAATGGCTCTTTTCCCAACTTAGCACTAGATTGGTCTCCTTAACTCTTTTCAGAACCAGGGCTAAATTACTGAGACGATCATCAAATGAGGGGCCAAAAACTGAAAAATCGTCCATGAATACTTCCAGAAATTTCTCTACCATGTCAGAAAAAATTGCCATCATACATCATTGAAATGTCGCAGGCGCATTGGATAGTCCAAATGGCATTCTCCTATACGCAAATGTCCCAAATGGACATGTGAAAGTGGTTTTCTCTTGATCATCGGGATACATGGTCACTTGGTTATATCCAGAATAACCATCTAAGAAACAGTAGAAACCCTGACCGGCTAACCTTTCTAATATTTGGTCAATAAAGAGCAAGGAAAAATGGTCCTTCCTAGTCATGGAGTTTAGTTTTTATAGTCAATGCAAACACGCCAGCTAGTGGTCGTGCGTATGGGCACCAACTCTCCTTCCGCATTTTCCACCACAGTAATGCCTGACTTCTTTGGTACTACTTGAGTAGGACTCACCCAGTTGCTATCAAAGATAGGGTAAATGATTCCGGCATCTAGCAACTTCACCACTTCTTTCTTGACTACCTCTTTCATATTAGGGTTGAGTCTCCTTTGCATTTCACAGGTCGATTTTGCATCTTCTTCTAGGTGAATGTGATGCATGCAAATAGATGGGTCAATCCCCTTCAAACCGGTTACGGACCATACAATTGCATGTTTTTGTTCTCCTAGCACACTCAGAAGTTGACTTTTCTGTTTGTCAGACAGGTCAGCTGCGATGATTACAGGTAGGGTGCCTTCTGATCCTAGAAAAGCATACTTAAGTGTTACCGGAAGTGGCTTTAACTCAAGTTTGGGAGGGGACTCGATGGAGGGGCACTGTGGCTACTGTGGTGCACAAGAAAGGGTAGGAAGGGGTTCATATCGGATTCGCCAAGGATGAGAATTCCTGGGAGACGGATTCTCGAGCAGGACATTGACTTCTTCTATGGCCTTGTCTAGATCAAAGTTATCAATATCGAAATGGGCTAAGCATGCTTCTAGAGGGTCGTCTGCCAGAATATAGGGAAGGGCTTCTTCTACAAGATGGTCCATTTTGTCTATTAGGAAGCACTCTTCCTCTCTTGCAGGTTGGTCAGAGGCATGGAATACATTTAGCTTTACTTTCATGTTCGCAAAAGATATATCCATCACCCCAATTCTACAATTAATACATACATTGGCTGTAGCTAAGAAGGGACGACCAAGAATCATAGGGATCTGTTTCTTAAGATTAGGCACAGGTTCCATATCAAGGATAATGAAATCGACTGAAAAATAAAATTTGTCTACCTTGACTAGGACATCTTCAATTGTTCCTCGTGGTATTTTAACAGATCTATCAGCCAATTGCAGAGACACCGAAGTAGGTTTTAATTCACCTAATCCGAACTTCTCGTAGACTGAATAAAGAAAAAGATCAACACTGGCTCCTAAATCTAAGAGTGCCTGATCAATAAGATTATCTCCTACGATACAAGAGATGGTAGGCGCACCAGGATCCTTGAACTTAGGAGGGGTTTTGTGCTGGAGGATGGAGCTCACTTGTTCAGTTAGAAAGACCTTTTTAGGCACATGTGTCCTAGATTTTCATTTTTGGGTACAAAGGTCTTTGAGAAATTTGGCATAGGATGGAACTTGTTTTATGGCATCAAGGAGAGGAAGATTGATTTTGACTTGTTTAAAAACCTCTATTATTTCTTCTAACGAAGGGAATTGGAGAGATGAATTAAGGATTGATTGATTGATGAAATTATTACCTGTTTGTGTAGGCATGAGATGCCTATTTAAAGGGACCAAGGGTGATGCATAAGGGAATTGGAGCCTTCAATCAGCCGCCACCCTCTCCCTCCTTCCCTTTGGCGTGAGCAAGAGAGAAAGAAGAAGAGCCGTCGTCTTCTTCTTCCTCTCCTTCGACGTTCGTTGTCTTCCTTCTTCTTCCTCTCAAAGTAATCAAAGAGTTGATTAAAGAGAGAGGAATTCAGCCATCAAAGGTGATCTTTGCAAGGGAGCTAGCACCCCGGTGAGATCTTGGAGCGATCTGTACCTCGTGTGGATACTTGTAGAGGCCGAACGCTTGTGCGGCTTCAAGAGAACCAGAAATCCTGCGATCATCAGATAGCAGTGAAGTTCTACCCGCTTAAAGGTAAATATTAGATCTTTATAAATTCTATACAATTAGGAATTGTAGTAGATCTGAAATTAATCATGTCTTTTAATTTTAATCTTCCTTTTAGATTTCATAAAACTGAGTTAGAGAACTCTAGAAAATTTTTGAAATCTACGTTTCCTAGAACGTTCATGAGATGAACGCCTCCGCACGTGTCTTTCCGCTGCGATCGTCGCAATGCGTGTGGGGGTAACCCAACAGATACAGTCCTTCTATTGTGGATCCCTACAGGACGGAGGTCATGGATAACTTGTCAAACCCTATCGTCTATCATATGTCAAGATTTATTCGACTTAAGTTCGAAAGTGAAAAACTCTTTCTCCACTGTGCATACTGCCTCGGCCGAAATCTTACGAACTCAGTCTTATAAATCACATAGGATCTCTTCTTATCTATCAAGATCGATAGATTCCATATAGGTGCATACCCTACTCCTACAGTGAACCTACTGCAGCCAATCTACACTGCAGGGACTCATATGTCTAGAGACCATGTATACGTGCAGTCAAACTACAATAACCTCACTGTGAGTAGCCGAAGCACCACAGGTCAAAGGACCAGTCACACTACTGCAACATCAAGCAAGTCACTGACGAGTGGATAGACATCCAAGTGACTTCTTATCTTTGTCACGCTCAGTACCCTTGTTCTCTAACAAGCACCCGCACTATTATTTCAGCGTTCCCACACTGTGGACTCGAGTCTCGTCCATCCTCAAGAAAAGCAATGTGTGCACTGATCTCATTGGATCGATCACCGTCCTCGTGATGATCCATCGATCAGGAGCATTTAGAAATTAATCACCAATGATGCATGGTTCAAATTCTCAACTCTTAAGAATATACATCATCATTTTATTAATTCCTTGGACGATTCACAGACACATAAACAATATGAATGAAAAAGATGCCTTTTATTTATTCAATAATAATAAAATCAAGTACAAAATTATGTCCCAGAATTAATAATGTGTCAGCCAGATTGGCTTCTAGGGCATACATCTAACAAAATCCTCCTTTATCATAAAATAAGTCCTAAGGACTTCATCATATAAAAGTTCATTTGAAGATGTATAATGAAATGATAAATAATGCCAAATAATACTTTATTAATTTGTCAATTCATTTACAAAATTCAATCATCAACATGCTGACGATTGACATTTAGGATACAATTCCCAATAGTAGAAATATCAATTCATATTATTCTTATTAAAACTAGTTTTTTTATTGAGAATATAGTTTATCATTTTGCTTTTATGTCGCAATCTGAGTCATAACCAGAATTTTTAATAGAAATAACTGTTTAAGATAATTTGATCAAAACTTAACTTGCATATCTTATTGATAATTATCTTTAGCAAATAGAATCTAAGCTAAATTAATTCTGAAAATAAAAAAAAATGATTTGACCTTGATGAATCTTCCTATTGCCTCACATGCTTGTCCTTGAACCATCTTGCTTAATAAAATTGTCTCTTTAGTTCAAGTGACTTGTGCTTGCTTATATTTAGGCAATCTTTTGAGTAGAGTGATTCAATATTCAATTATTATCATGTCTTATGTTGAGTTGTCTAGTTAAAAAATAGGTTATATGAATGTTTTGTATCTTGAAGTAACTAATGACTTTTCTTCAAGAAAGAAAAATACTTTGCTAATAATGCAGGATCTATGAGCAAGAAATGAGAAATTTCACATGTAAGGTATAATAAACATTCACATGCAAATAAGAGAGGGGACCTTCTTTAGCCAAAAGTTTACACATAAGAAATCTAAAGGTATTTGACTTGAAGAATGCAGAATGAATCGGTAATTTTAGATACCTCTCTCATAAATTAGCTGAGCAAAGTCAATAACTTAAATCTTATTGTGGCATGATTAAAGTCTTTAATTATTAATTTCTTGATATCATATCTATATATATATTGATTGACTTATGCTTATAGAAATTGTTTCATGGTTTGCCCAAACTAAAATATATTTTTGCCTATGTCATAACCATGAAATACACAAGTTTATACTTAAAATTTTAATTTAAAATAACTTGTAAGAAGCTATGAATCCTTGAGCATAATGAAAATGTTGTTTGAATGATATACATCGATATGATACATTAGATTATTTCTTTATTCTGCTCTTTCATGTAAATTACTTGAGAATAACAAAAAGAGAGAGATAAAGAAAGAAAAATAAACATTATTCAAGAAAAGTAAAAGCTAAGTAAAAGCAAAAATTCCAATCTTAAGAAAAAGCAAAACAAGCATAATATATTCGGCACATTTGTGAGACTTGTGTGAGCATTCTTTTGGAAGGAATAAAATCCATAATTAATTACATTTAAATAGGAAAAGTTTGAAGTGAACATTTAAAAAAAAAAAACGAACAGTTTAACCTTTCTATATTGCTCATCATAGGGATGGTGCCAATGGAGAGGCTAGTGGTAGTACCCAGCACTATTTGACCCAACTATTCAGTGTAGGGTATATTAGGGACAGCACAAGAGGGAGGCTAGTGGTAGTACCTCGTGCCCCTTCTAACTTCACCGGATAGGAAGCAAATAGAGTATAGAGCATAAAAAAGTAAAAACAAAAATAAAATCAAAATGTTCATTGATTGGTTAAGGAAAGAAATTCAAAAAAAAAAGAAAATAAATGAAAGTACATAAGAAGAATCAAATGAAGCTTCAATCACTTGAAAACATGCCTTAAATAGGAAAATGTTATTTGAAAAGAATTGATTTTGATCCATGACATACTTGTTATGATTGGCATGCTTTGAATTATGTGCTTACAATATTAAGATAATAAAGATCTTCCTTAAATATAAGTTGTAATGCTTCATGCTTGGATAAGTTGATTGAAATATGTTTTATCAACAACAAATTGATATTCATAACTTGGAATATGTTTTGACTTTGCACACAAGTCTTTGCTTCACCCTTGCCTCAAAATAACTTGTGTTCCAAAGCTTAATGAAAATTATTTTCACTGGGATTTGAAATCATCTTGTGTTCTTCTGATCAAATTTTTTTTTCACTAAATCAGTTCCAATGCTTGAATGTTTGAAATACTACATAAAGTTTTTATAAGTAATATTAAAAAGAAATTTCAGTTTTATCATTCACGGTCATCTTTAAAATATGAAAGTTAAATAGATTTACAAAAAAAAGAAGAGAAGGATAATTCTATTTAGGCAAAATGAATTGATCTTGATCTATCTTTCTACTTGTCTAACTTGGGTACATAATGTCCTAATACTTGTTAAAATGTCCTCCAATTTGTACCAAAACTCAATATTAAAAATAAAGATTCTGAATATTCTCTGATGTGCTCGAAATATGTATTTTCAATCTTAATGACTTAAGATGAGCTACAATGTAAAAAATATATATCTCAAATTATAAATTTTGAAAGCCTCCTTGAAAATTCTTATGAAATTCAGAATATGACCTAGTATAAAAGTTTAAACTCTATATAAAATGCCTATATCTTTGTATTTTTGTAATTTTCATGCTTCAAAGATTGCATCATGCTGGAGAATAATTTACTATGATTCTTAGATAAAAACTACATCTTAAGAAAAATAGAATTAATTTTGATACCTTGGTTGTTTGCTCCGATACACATCTGAAACATATCATTTTTTATCTTATAAGTGTATTAAAATTAGTCTAAATAATGTATTTTCCAATGATCTTGATTGTGAACAAATGTTTCTAAACATATGATGTTATTTTGATATTAAAAAGATTTATCGTGCTTCATATATACATTGTTGAAAAACTATGACTAAGAAATTAATATTTCCATACATATTCAAAAAAAAATATAATTTGTTCTTGAAAGATTAAAAAGAGTGATTGCTATAAATTTTGAAAAATTCTGGATCACTCTACATTCTTGATATTATAGAATTTTAGTTTTATTTGCGCTTCTCATTAAAATCTGAAATTCATAAAAGAAAAGAGAGTTTGAAGGAAAATGCATCTTTTGAGGGGGAGCTTTAAATACTCAATCTCTTTATTGAAAATTATCTTCAAACTCTAAACTCTTAAATGGAATAATTAATTAAGGGGGAGAAAGAAAATTTCAGAGGGAGAGATTATACAAAACCTAATCATGTAAATTCACAACTAAAGATGAGAGAAAGAATACTAAATGTAAAGTGGTATTAAACTTTGTGCTTCATTGAATATCTTTTGAAAGTTGGATTTTCATCTATATTCATCAGTAAATCATTTGTTTTTGAAAATTAATTGAAAAGGACTCCATTTATCTTAGTATCGAAAATTTATCTTGGAATCTACTTATGAGTTCTTATTGGGTTGCGCTTTAGTGTTTCAATCCTGAACCAATTTATTTTAATTGATTTTGATGCTATGTCTTTAAAGAAGTAAAAGAAAGTCTTTAAAATAGCTCTAAAAGAACTTTCAAAGCTTTGGATTTTATATATGCTCTAAGATGTATCATAAATTGCATGAAATTCATGTTTTGATATCTGTGCCCCAAATTTTTTTTGAAGTTATTAAGAATTAATGATTAAACATGATCTTATATTTTTCGAGTATATATGTTGCCCAGATAGACAACCCAAGAGGGGGGGTGAATTGGGTTTTAAAATAATTTGGCTATTAAAACTTTTGTGGATAACTAATTAATGCTTTTGCGAGATGATTAATTAGTTTCTATGTGCGGTGAATGAAATGAGAGAGATAGAGAGAGACAAACAATCACAAACACAATGTTTTATAGTGGTTCGGAGCTAACCCTTGCTCCTACGTCCACTCCCCAAGTCTCACTTGGGAATTCACTATAACCCCTTGGATTACAGCCGGTTGTTTTCCAAGCTCACAACCAAACTTGTTGTTTTACGAGCTCACAACAAACTCGGTCGGTTTTCCCAGGCTCACCGACTAGAACCAACCCGATTATTTTCCGGGATCACAATCGAACCCTTACACGTTGGTTTTACACTCGGCTCACCAACCAACCTCAATACCCTTGATTCAATCCCCCGATTGAACCAAGCAAAGACAAGATGGAAGTAAAAAGGAGTAACAGAGAAACAGAGCTTCTCAAAAGCAGATAAATAATAATATAAACAAAAGAGAAGTTAGAAGCCCTCAAACACGTTTGAGTTGGAGTAGAGTAGGGCTTCTTGAACTTCGGGTCTCCTCTTGAATGTCTGGTCGACTTGAATGCAGGAGGAGATCTCTTTCAATGTTGGGAAGAAGTAGGTGGATGCAGTTAATATTGCTCTTCCCTCTTTTCCGTTGAAAATCAGGTTGCAGAGATTGAAAGCTTGATTACTTTGAGTGGAATAGTTGTTCTCTGCCTTGCTACAGTCCTCTGTGGCTATTTAAGCCATCCCCCACGGAAACTAGCCGTTAGAGACCTTTTTCTGCCCGTTCTGCACACTCTGCACAGCCTGACAATATGTCCGTTGGTGGGTTGGAGTCGACTCGCGCGATCAGGAGTCGACTCGGCTGTAGCGGGAGTCGACTCATGCTTTTCTGGAGTCGACTCGGCAACTGTTCCGGATTTGAATTAAAGTCGCCTCTTCGACTGGGAGTCGACTCGACTTGACCCGGAGTCGACTCGCCAACTTCTGGAGCTGACTTGGCATTTTCGGAGTCGGCTCATCCCATGGAGTCCGTGGATCTATTTTTGAACTTGGTCCACTCGAGTCGACTCGACAATCCTGGGAGTCGACTCGGCGCTCAGAGCCCGAACTCTCGATCTACTGTCTTTTGGCTCGTCCAGTCTTGGAGTCGACTCGAACTGTTCCGGAGTCGACTCGGCTCTCAGTTTCCGAAACTTAGTCTTCTGTGTTTTTAGTGAAGCGCTGCCTTGGAGTCGACTCGAGCTGTCTAGGAGTCGACTCGAATCTCAGAGACAGCAAATTGGTCTTCTGTCTTCTTTGGGGTCGCGGTGTCTCGGAGTCGACTCGTGCAATGCGGGAGTCGACTCGAATCTCAGAGTCCGAAAACTGCTCTCTGACTTTTTCCTTGTGTTCCTCTGAGAGTCGACTCTCACTACCTTTGGAGTCGACCTGCCAACCATCGGAGTCGACTCGCGTTCCACAGGAGTCGACTCGAATCTCAGGGTCGAAAACCGCTCTCTGACTTTTCTGCCTGTGACTCCTTGGAGTCGACTCATACTACCCCGGAGTCGACTCGGTGAACATCAGAGTCGACTCGCGCACTTCAGGAGTCGACTCGCTGACAGATTTTGAGTTGATGCTTTCTGTTTGTCTATCTGTTCTCAGTTGGAGTCGACTCGTAATGGTCAGGAGTCGACTCGAGCCCGTGCCAGTGATCCTGATACGCTTAGAGTCGACTCGTAATACTCTGGAGTCGACTCGAGTCTTAGACTTTGGTTCAAACTGACTTCTTAACTTATCCAAAATATTATGAACCAAGTCTTGAGACACTTAGACAAGATTTTCACTGAAACACTCAATTGAATTCATTAGTAAACAACATATATACTCTAATGCTTTGAGCTCATCAAAATCAAATAGGGTTTTAATCAATCACTCCACAATCTCCCCCTTTTTGATGATGACAAAACTTTGAGTATATGTAAAGTGAATTGCTCAATAAATAAGGAAATAAAATCCATAAATGAATTCAAATGTCTGGTAATTTAATATATCCAAGCTTGAAAGGTGTGAAACAATAAATTTTGGAGTTAAAGCTCCCCCTTTCATTTGGAATTATATAAGCCTTCATATCATGCAATCAATTGTTTGGCTTATATATATTTAATGATTTGGCTTTCTTAAAAATTCAGATTCTCCCCCTCAACATATGCATTCTACTATGTTTTGATTCTCTGAATTTTCTTTTAGTATATTGAAGTTTTTGAGTTTTAAATTTTGGTATTTAGAGGAAAAATCTGTCAATTTGTTCTTGAGTTGGATTCAGCTAATCTCCGAATATCCCTTGAATAGATTCTGGAGATTACTCCATTAGGAGCCCCAAAAGAGAGATAATGAGCCTCGAGGTACCAAATCCACTAAGAACAAATTATGTTTTAATTTTTGATTCTCATTTTGATTTCTTTTATGTTGATTCCATTTACATATCTATTCAATATTTCTCCCACTTTTTGTCATCGTAGCAAAAAGGAGGTAAGCAGAACACACAATCAATCATAGATCAAATTGCACAGAAATGAAGATAAGATGTCTACTCATTGTATTGATGTGTATGTGAATACATTTGAGAATACAATAAGTAAAGCAAAACAGTACATGTCAAAATAAAACATAAAAGCAGCTACGGTCTCCTCGAGGATGTAGCTCCTCCTCTCGAGGATGTGGCTCCCCGAGGCATGCGCTCAACCAGTGCTTGGACCGCATTGGTGACGTTCTCGAGCTGTCGGATAACGGCCTGAATGGCCCTGCTCTGTGTCGTATCGAGCTCGAGGACCGACTTCTGCAGTGCGTCCAGCTTGTCGATGAGCACATTCGACAAGCGCTCGGCCCCCTGGGTAGTGGTGCTCATGTCCTTCCGGATGTCATCGCGCATCTTCCGAGTGATGCCCGTGACCTCACTCATACTGGAGAACTGAGCCTGAATCAAACTCCTCACGTTGTAGATCTCTTCCCGTACATGGGCCGTCATGTCAGTCACGGCTGTCAAGGAAGGGACCAACTCAGAAGATGTGGGTGCAGGAGTGGGAGCTGGCACTGAACCTCGGAGCTCCCGAAGTAGCTCATCTCGCAGGTCTCTAACAATCTCCTGCCGCAACTCCAGGAGCTGCTCAGGAGCGATCCGGACCTCCATAGGTGGTGGAGCTGAGGTGGAAGGTCCGGCTGAGGTGGTAGGAGCAGAAGTGGAGGGAAAGTCAGGATAGTCAGAATCTGGCTCAGGGCTAGGAGAGTGTCTGGAGGTATGTGTGGAGGTGGATGACTTCCTAACCCATGTTCCCTCTACCTTCCGAAACCCCATCCTGTGTAGGGTCCCCGGACGCATGCGATCTGTCCATCGCAATGCGCGAGAGGGTTCCCCCTCAGGAATAGGAATCTCGTACTCCCTAAACAAAAGAGTGAACAACATACCATAGGGAAGGGTGAGCCTAGGTCTATCTAGTGGCTCACATAGATACCTATAAATGAGTTTGGGGAAGTTGATTGGGGTGTCCTGAAGAATATAAAACATAAGGGCGAGGTCCCTCTCAGAAACAAAATCGAAGCGGCCAGTCTTCGGGAAAATGGACCTAGACAAAATACTCAGGAGGATCCGCACCTCAACAGGAAGTGAGCTAGCGGATACCTCGTCTAAAGGGGACTGAGGAGGATATCCTAGTATGGCCGTAAGGGCCTCAGTCCTGTCCTCGGGGTGTGTGGGAGCCACCCCTACTTGTGGAAGGTAGAGGATGTGGGCAATAAGATCCTCCGTAACGAACAGAGGGACACCGGCTACCGTGCCCTCGATACCCCCATCTCCCCGATGGACGGTACCGTAAAACTCTCTAACTAATCCAGGGTAAGTGGGGAGATCTAATGTAAGGAAATACTCTAAGCCCTGGACACGCAATCTCTTACCTATGGTGAAGCCCTCCCGGGAGATATAGTCGAAATCGACGTATCTCCCGGTGGAGACCGCCTTCCCGGCGCACGGCCTCGCGGGAACCGCCCTCGGCGGGGAACGAGCCGGAGGTTGTGACCTCGTGGGATCGTGCCGAGCCTTGGAGCGCCTCTCGGGACCGGCCTCGGGTTGGGGCCTCTTCCGGACGACGGCTTTACGAGGCATAGTGACCTAGAATGGGAGGAAAAGCCCTAATGGACGGTGAAAAGTCGACGGAAAAAGCTTGGGGACGACCGGGGACGACCTAGGAGTCGGCTCTAGGGCTTGTGAACAGTGGCGGCGGAGAATAGAAATGTTTTGAAAACGATGGAGCTAGGGTTAAAAAGTCGGATCCCGACTGCGAGTCGACTCCTCTGAGTCGCGAGTCGACTCGACCTCGAGTCGACTCCAAAGTATGCGCGAGTCGACTCTCCTTATGCGCCTATTGACCCCGACTCTCCTTATGCGCGAGTCGACTCCCGACTGTGTGCGAGTCGACTCCACCTCTGCTGCCATCGACCTCGAGTCGACTTCCGACTAAGCGCGAGTCGACTCCCCCTTACGAGCCGACTCTGAAACTTACTCGAGTCGTCTCGAACTTTGGCACGCACCTAAAAATCATGCTATGTTCGTGCCGAATGAGGGAAAATCACTAAATTATGATCTGATTTGATGATCATTAAAAAGAAACTCTATTTTAACCACAATCTAATCATCAAAATCAATGAATCTAGTGGAAACTACCACTAGAATGGATCAATCACTCCTAATCCCCTCCTAAGCACACTAAATCTCTCTTCACTTAGGGGTTTTGTAAAAATGTCAGCTAATTGATCATCAGTACAAACAAATTGGAGTGTCACATCACCATTCAGTACATGATCTCTTATGAAGTGATGTCTTATCTCAATATGTTTAGTTCTTGAATGCTGAATTGGATTTTTAGTTAGATTAATGGCACTTGTATTATCACAATTAATGGGTATTTTATCTTGTTTAATGCCATAATCTTCTAATTGTTGTTTGATCCATAAGATTTGAGCACAACAACTCCCGGCTGCAACATATTCAGCTTCAGCAGTAGATAATGCAACCGAGTTTTGTTTCTTGCTAAACCATGATATTAAGTTTTCTCCTAGGAATTGACATGACCCGCTGGTGCTTTTTCTATCAAGTTTACATCCAGCAAAGTCTGAATCTGTATAACCTATTAAGTTCAGGCTAGATTCTTTAGAATACCATAACCCTATATTCTTTGTTCCTATTAGGTATTTAAAGATTCTCTTTACTGCAATTAGATGTGATTCCTTAGGATTAGCCTGATATCTAGCACACATGCAAACACTAAACATGATATCAGGTCTACTTGCAGTAAGATACAATAAAGATCTTATCATACCTCTATATAGTTTCTGATCTACAGATTTACCTGATTCATCTTGGTCTAATTTGCATGATGAGCTCATGGGGGTGCTGATTGATTTGTTTTCCTCCATATCAAACTTCTTCAGCATCTCCTTGATGTATTTGGCTTGATTGATGAAGATGCCTCCTTCAGATTGTTTGATTTGAAGTCCAAGGAAGTAATTCAGCTCTCCCATCATGCTCATCTCAAATTCACTCTGCATCAAGTTAGCAAATTCTTCGCAGAGACGATTGTTAGTAGCACCGAAAATAATATCATCAACATAAATCTGTACTAACAACATATCTTTGTTTTTCTTCTTTAGAAACAATGTAGTATCTACATTACCCCTAGAGAACTCATGTTCTAATAGGAATTTGCTAAGCCTCTCATACCATGCTCTAGGTGCTTGTTTTAAACCATAAAGTGCTTTGTTCAATTTATAAACATGATTAGGGTATTGATGATTTTCAAAACCAGGAGGTTGTTCTACATATACCTCCTCATTAATATACCCATTTAAAAATGCACTTTTTACATCCATTTGAAATAACTTAAAGTCCTTAGAGCATGCAAAAGCTAGTAAAAGTCTAATTGCTTCAAGTCTAGCTACCGAAGCAAAGGTTTCATTAAAATCTATACCTTCTTCTTGATTATAACCCTTGGCTACTAATCTAGCCTTATTCCTTATTACAGTACCATTTTCATCAAGTTTATTTTTATAAATCCATTTGGTACCTATAATTGAATATTCAGTAGGTCTTTCAACTAGATTCCATACTTTGTTTCTAGTAAATTGGCTTAATTCTTCTTGCATTGCATTTATCCAATTTACATCTTTTTCAGCTTCTTCTATGTGTTTGGGCTCAAAATGAGAAACAAAGGCTAGATGATTATTTAAGTTCCTAAGGGATGCCCTAGTCCTAATAGGTTGAGATGGATCATCTAGAATTAATTCCTTAGGATGCCCGTGAGCATACCTCCAAGCTTTAGTTAGTCCATGATCCACAATAGCCTCTTGGCTTGATGATGCACCTTCAATTAATTTTTGATTATCATCTTGTAATGTCATCTCATCTATCTTTTCTTCAAGAATTTCAGCATCATCATCAAAATTAACTCTCTTGCTAGAAGAGATGTCACTAGAATCATCAAATACAACATGTATAGATTCTTCTATAACTAGGGTTCTTTTATTAAAGACTCTATAGGCTTTGCTAGTTGTAGAGTACCCCAAGAATATAGCCTCATCAGATTTTGAGTCAAATTTTCCTAGATTATCTTTTCCATTATTATGAACAAAACACCTATATCCAAAAACATGAAAGTAGTTTACCTTTGGTTTTCTGTTTTTCCAAAGTTCATAAGGTGTTTTCTTTATAATGGGTCTCAATAAAACTCTATTTAATATATGACAAGAAGTATTAATGGCTTCTCCCCAAAAGTACTTAGGGAGGTTACTTTCACATAACATAGTTCTAGCCATTTCCTCTAGAGTTCTATTTTTCCTCTCCACAACTCCATTTTGTTGTGGTGTCCTAGGTGCAGAAAAATTGTGAGTTATTCCCTTTTTACTACAAAACTCATCAAATAAATGATTTTCAAATTCGGTACCATGGTCACTTCTAATAGCTATTACTGTAGTATCTCTAGCATTGGTTACTTCCTTATGAAACCTTTTAAATACTGAAAAAGCTTGATCTTTATGTGCTAAGAACATAACCCAAGTGTATCTAGAATAATCATCTACAATGACTAGACCATATTTATTTCCGCCTAGGCTTGTTGTTCTAGTTGGTCCGAATAGGTCCATATGTAATAATTCTAGAGGTCTAGAGGTAGAGACACATTTTATGGATTTAAAGGAGTTCCTAGATTGTTTGCCATATTGACAAGCTTCACATATTTTATTCTTTTCAAATCTTAGTTTTGGCAAACCTATCACAGAATCTCTTTTAACTAGTTTAGATATTGTGTCCATGCTTGCATGACCTAACTTACGGTGCCATAACCAACTAGCATCATTGTCCTTAGTTTCATTAACAACTAAGCATGGGTTGTGTTTGGCAAGATCCTCAAGATCTACAACATACACATTCCCACGTCTTATTCCTTTAAAAACTAAACTATTATCATTTGGGTTTGTTATGATGCATAGTGATGGTTTAAACATAACATTATAGCCTCTATCACATAATTGACTAATGCTTAATAAATTATGCTTAAGACCATCAACATATCGAACATTATCAATAAAAGTAGAAGGGGTAATTTGAACTTTACCTATACCAATGATGTGACCTTGGTTATTGTCTCCAAAAATCACAGCACCTCCCTTCTTAGCTTCAAGGGTGAAAAATTGATCCTTGTCATCCGTCATGTGTCTTGAGCAGCCACTATCCAAGTACCAGCAATTTTTGTTGACCTTGGCTGCAAGACACTCCTACACAAGCAAATCATGTAATCTTAGGTACCCAAGTTTTCTTGGGTCCTTCATGGTTAGTCATGTTGGTTCCTTTTGGAACCCATACCCTTTTAATTTTTCCTTTTGTTTTTCCTTTTCTATAATTACACACATTTGCCTTATGTCCTAATTTTCCACAACAAAAACAGGTTATTTTCTTAGTTTTACTTTCTCCTGCTTTAACAAAGAAGTTACTAAGAAGTTTTTGCTTATTTTTAGGTTTATATCCTAAACCTGCTCTATTGAATACTGCACGTTGACTATTAAGTATCATATTTAATTTTTCAGAACTATAAGTAAATTTCTCAACCAAAGATTTGTATTTTTCAAGTTCTTTAGTTAGAGTTTGTTTTTCCGTTTTTAGAGTATTCAAGTCTTTTATGAGATTTTCGTTTAAGATTTGTTTATTGTTTTTAAGTTCTGAAATTTCCTTAGTTAGTTTTTCATTATCTTTACTAAAGGTGTTAGTTTTTTTAATTAAGAGTTGGTTGCTTGTCTTAAGTTCTAGATTTTCTTTGGTGATACAGTCCTTATCCTTAACTAGTTTATCATATTTATGTATGTAAGTTTGATTAGCTAGTTTTAGCTCTTTATTCTTAATGTTTATAGCCTTATATTCAATCATTAGTTCATTAAATGCATCATAAAGTTCATCAAAAGTAAAATCTAGATGCGTTTCAGATGTTACCTCATTTTCGTTGGCCATGAAGCAGAAATTGGCCTTTTCTTCTTGTTTCTCATCCGATGATGAAGATGATGCGTCGGAGTCCGATAAGGTGGTGACAAGGGCTTTCTTCTTCTTGTACTTGCTGCCCTTCTTAAGTAAGGGACACTCAGCTCTGATGTGTCCCGGCTTCTTGCACTCATAGCATCCAATCCCCTCATTTTCTCTTTCCTTACCTTTATCCTTGCGATAGAAATTTGAGGGGCCTCTCCTTTGATGATAGGACTTCTTGTGGTTGATGAATTTTCTAAACTTGTGCACAAGAAGAGCCTCATCATCATCTCCCTCATGATCTTCTTCTTCACTGCTGCTACTGCAAGACAAATCTTTGTTAGATGATGTGGATTTAAGAGCTATTACCTTTTCTTCTTCGCTGTGTTGCTTCATGGTTAGCTCGTGAGTCATTAGGGATCCAAGGAGCTCTTCAAGTGGAAGCTTATTCAAGTCCTTAGCTTCTTGGATTGCCGTCACCTTGGCTTCCCATGACCTTGGTAGACATCGAAGAATCTTCTTGACAAGCTCACTGTTAGTATAGTTTTTGCCAAGGCTTTTTAGGCCATTGACAATGTCAGTGAATCTAGTGAACATGCAAGTGATTGTTTCATTAGAATCCATTTTAAATAGTTCATACTTATGAACCAATATATTTATTTTGGATTCTTTGACTTGATTCGTGCCCTCATAGGTCACTTCAAGTCTATCCCAAATCTTTTTTGCAGAATTGCAAGTAGAGACTCTATTGAATTCATTCCTATCTAGTGCACAGTAAAGCACATTCATTGCTTTAGAATTGAGTTGTGCCTTTCTCATGTCGTGTTCATCCCAATCCTTTTTGAGTTTGGGTACAGTGACCCCCTCTACATAAATGGATGGGATGTATGGCCCATTTGCTACAATGGTCCACATCTCATAGTCTTGGGCTTGGATGAATATTCTCATCCTAGCCTTCCAATATGAGTAGTCAGATCCATTAAAGAATGGGGGTCTTTGGGTGGACTGACCCTCAATGTGGGAAGATCCAAATGGGGTTGTCATTTTGATCTTTGACTCTTAGGGTAGAAGAGTTTAGGCTCTGATACCACTTGTTGCCCAGATAGACAACCCAAGAGGGGGGGTGAATTGGGTTTTAAAATAATTTGGCTATTAAAACTTTTGTGGATAACTAATTAATGCTTTTGCGAGATGATTAATTAGTTTCTATGTGTGGTGAATGAAATGCGAGAGATAGAGAGAGACAAACAATCACAAACACAATGTTTTATAGTGGTTCGGAGCTAACCCTTGCTCCTACGTCCACTCCCCAAGTCTCACTTGGGAATTCACTATAACCCCTTGGATTACAGCCGGTTGTTTTCCAAGCTCACAACCAAACTTGTTGTTTTACGAGCTCACAACGAACTCGGTCGGTTTTCCCAGGCTCACCGACTAGAACCAACCCGATTGTTTTCCCGGAATCACAATCGAACCCTTACACGTTGGTTTTACACTCGGCTCACCAACCAACCTCAATACCCTTGATTCAATCCCCCGATTGAACCAAGCAAAGACAAGATGGAAGTAAAAAGGAGTAACAGAAAAACAGAGCTTCTCAAAAGCAGATAAATAACAATATAAACAAAAGAGAAGTTAGAAGCCCTCAAACACGTTTGAGTTGGAGTAGAGTAGGGCTTCTTGAACTTTGGGTCTCCTCTTGAATGTCTGGTCGACTTGAATGCAGAAGGAGATCTCTTTCAATGTTGGGAAGAAGTAGGTGGATGCAGTTAATGTTGCTCTTCCCTCTTTTCCGTTGAAAACCAGGTAGCAGAGATTGAAAGCTTGATTACTTTGAGTGGAATAGTTGTTCTCTGCCTTGCTACAGTCCTCTGTGGCTATTTAAGCCATCTCCCACGGAAACTAGCCGTTAGAGACCTTTTTCTGCCCGTTCTGCACACTCTGCACAGCCTGACAATATGTCCGTTGGTGGGTTCGAGTCGACTCGCGCGATCAGGAGTCGACTCGGCTGTAGCGGGAGTCGACTCATGCTTTTCTGGAGTCGACTCGGCAACTGTTCCGGATTTGAATTAAAGTCGCCTCTTCGACTGGGAGTCGACTCGACTTGACCCGAAGTCGACTCGCCAACTTCTGGAGCTGACTTGGCATTTTCGGAGTCGGCTCATCCCATGGAGTCCGTGGATCTATTTTTGAACTTGGTCCACTTGAGTCGACTCGACAATCCTGAGAGTCGACTCGGCGCTCAGAGCCTGAACTCTCGATCTACTGTCTTTTGGCTCGTCCAGTCTTGGAGTCGACTCGAACTGTTCCGGAGTCGACTCGGCTCTCAGTTTCCGAAACTTAGTCTTCTGTGTTTTTAGTGAAGCGCTGCCTTGGAGTCGACTCGAGCTGTCTGGGAGTCGACTCGAATCTCAGAGACAGCAAATTGGTCTTCTGTCTTCTTTGGGGTCGCGGTGTCTCGGAGTCGACTCGTGCAATGCAGGAGTCGACTCGAATCTCAGAGTCCGAAAACTGCTCTCTGACTTTTTCCTTGTGTTCCTCTGAGAGTCGACTCTCACTACCTTTGGAGTCGACCTGCCAACCATCGGAGTCGACTCGCGTTCCACAGGAGTCGACTCGAATCTCAGGGTCGAAAACCGCTCTCTGACTTTTCTGCCTGTGACTCCTTGGAGTCGACTCATACTACCCCGGAGTCGACTCGGTGAACATCGGAGTCAACTCGCGCACTTCAGGAGTCGACTCGCTGACAGATTTTGAGTTGATACTTTCTGTTTGTCTGTCTGTTCTCAGTTGGAGTCGACTCGTAATGGTCAGGAGTCGACTCGAGCCCGTGCCAGTGATCCTGATACGCTTGGAGTCGACTCGTAATACTCTGGAGTCGACTCGAGTCTCAGACTTTGGTTCAAACTGACTTCTTAACTTATCCAAAATATTATGAACCAAGTCTTGAGACACTTAGACAAGATTTTTACTGAAACACTCAATTGAATTCATTAGTAAACAACATATATACTCTAATGCTTTGAGCTCATCAAAATCAAATAGGATTTTAATCAATCACTCCACAATATAAGTTTTGATCTTTATTTGCTCTTATACTATACTCTAAAAATTAATTAGATTGCTGTCATGTTGCTATATACTTAATATATTAAAAAAAAAATTTAAATAAAAAAGCTTTCATATGTTATTAAAGATCTTTCAAAAAAAAAAAAAGTGGTTGGATTTTTATTCGTGCTTTCTTTGAATATCATTCTTGATACTCCTTGAAATAACTTAAAAAAAAAATTCCATCTACACTTAATTTAAAAACTATCTTTAGAATCTATATTTAAAGATTTCTTCTAGCTCGTATCTCAAATGTCTCATTCTAAAAGCCAAACTTTTCATCCTTAATTTTGATAAAATTTGTTATCCCCAAAATTATTTCATGTTTAATCTATTTGAAAGAGAGGTGAAAGAACTTTAAAAGAATGTTAAAATCATCAAATTTGTTGTGATCTCATCATAATTTTGAAACTATCTTAATTGGCTCTGATCTATACTCATTATCTGAGTATATGCTCATAATGCTTTATGTTTTGAATTGAATATAAATCAGCTTAGATTGAAATATGTTGATTATGTTAAAGCTGATTAATTCTAAAGCATTATGTTAAAATATGTTCTTAACGTGTCTCCTAGATTTTGTATTTATTTTGACTAGTGTTTACTCTCTATTATTGCTTGTATTTCTTCTCTGAAATATTGTACTTTTGGTTTGGATGAAATACAATGTTACTTCTCGAGTTATGATCTTTGTGATGTTTATTACAATGCTATCCCTTTTATTTATTCATTTATTCTTTTTGATGATAACAAAAAGGGGGAGAAAATATGAGAGATAAACTATAAGCAAATTCTATAAGAAAGATTGAATAGGGAAGAAAATATGAGAACAAAAGAGAAAATATGAGTATTAACCCTTAAACAAAGAGGCAAATATTATATACTTAAGGGGGAGACATATATAAGCTCTTTATTCATATTCATGATACACAAGTCATAATACATGACGATTCATAATTCTTGATACATGTGAAATCATGATATATAAGAAGGCATGAAACATGAGCGTTCGGCACATAATCATAAGCTCTGATACATATCCATGTAATCTTGCTTAAGTTCTAATACTTGATCAAAGAGATTTGTCTTGCCTCGATATATAACATGAAACTCTTGTTTTGGCACAAATTTTTAAAAATTTTGTTTTTAATGAAATACAAGAGTAAGGGGGAACAAGGCTAGAATTTGATTTGGCATCTATTTGGATAAGATAGGGGGAGCTTTTAGTTCATTGATACATTCTCTTAAATTGGGCTATTTTGAAACCTTAAAAGCATTTCTTAAACATTAAACCTTACTTCTCATATGAACATCAACTTGCTTATACTCAATATTTTGTAATCATCAAAAAGGGGGAGATTGAGGATCCTAATGTTATTTTGATGTTCACAAAGCCATTGAGGTCATATGTAGTACTAATGCTTTTAATTCAATTGATGTAGTACATAAATAGTTAAGAAAGAAAGAAACGATACATTCTTGATACGCTCTATATATACAATTAAAACAACTCTCAAAAACTTATCTAAAAATAAATTATATTGGAAGAACTTGAGGAAAGAACTAATTTACAGTTTGATAAACCTTAGAGTCAAGTTCTCTTGATTGAAGCTCAATTCTAACATTTACATGCTTCATGAGCTTAAACATTAATGTGCCAAACATCCTAAGAAGAAAGAAATGATTTGCAATGTTGTTACTTCATGATTATATGTTTTAAGTGCAAATCTAACTTTGAAGTGTGGAATTTCAGTGTTAGAGTCGACCCTAGAAAGATTAGAGTCGACACCAGAAAGTTTGGAACCAACCCTGGCACATTTGGCATACTTGGCACAGAAACACTGTAGCTGGGGTCGACCCGAGACACTGTAGCTGGAATGGAAAAAAAAACATACTCTCTGGATTTTCTGTCAGGGCTGACCCCAGAAGTATTGGGGTCGACCCCAGCACTGTTGAGCTGACCCCAGAAGAGTAGGGGTCAACCCCAGTGAAGGTGGGGTCGACCCGAACAGAATTGGGGTCGACCCGAGCACGACTGACAGCATAACGGCTAGTTGTGCAGAAGTACTTTTTGGACTTCCAACGGCTATAAACGGCTAGTTTCTTCAATCCAATGGCTAGAAAGGACTATCTGAAGGTTGGAGAAGTATTTAAGAGCCATCATTCATCAAGGGAAGGTATCTTGATGGAATAAAAGAGTGCATTCAAGAGAAAAGCCAAGTTTAGAGAGATTCATCTTTTTTGCTTCATCCCAAATCCAAAAGAAGTGTGTTGAGCAGAATTCAAGTGCCTTCAAGAGCTCAACCAATTCATTGAAGAGTGAAGCAATCCCAGCAAAGAAGAAAAGAGAATCTATAAAGCGATAATTATTTTCTTATCTTTTCTTTTAGTGCATAATTGTCTATTTGCTCATTTAGGAGCTTTAAACTTCCTTTCTATTTTTCTTTGTAAGGTTGTTGGTGAGCCCGTAAAACCAACATTGTAGGTTGTTGGTGAGCCCGTAAAACCAACGGTATAGGTTTGTTGGTGAGCCCGTAAAACCAACGGTTAGGTTGTTGGTGAGCCCGCAAAACCAACATAGGTTACTGGTGATCCCGAAAAACCAAATTGTAAAGGTTTTGGATTGTGAGCCTGAAAAACAATCCAACTGTAATCCGAGGGATTATAGTGAATTTCCAAGAAGAGACTTGGAAAGTGGACGTAGGTGCTTGGGGTGCACCGAACCACTATACATTATCTTATTTGTGTTATGTTTGTTCTTGTATTTATTCTTGCTTTATATTTGATTCTTGCTCTAGGATAAGTTCACACAAGTAACTTAAGAAAGCTTCCACTGCTCTTAACAAGAAAACTTTTAAAGCACCAAAAATTTAGAAAAACCCAATTCATCCCCCCTCTTGAGTTGTCACCTTGGGCAACACACACTGAAACAATAGGTCAACTTAGCAAGTCTCGACGGTTGGAGAGCTCCGAGATCCTCAAAAGTCTTGGAGATATCCTCACGGCAATCACCCATCTTCTCGACAATCAACCGGGCCCTCCTCAAGAAATTAAACCCCGATGACTTAGTATATGTATAGGAGAAAGTCCTTCAAAACTACTATACTTCTTTTTTGAATCACAAATGTATACACTCTTTTGATGAAATGAAATGCTTATTAGTCTTTTATAATTGCTGCTCTCTTCTATTATATTTTTCCTGATGACAAAAAGGGGGAGAAGTGTTAGGAAAACAAGGACTATGAATAAATGGTAAAGAAGGCAAATGTAATGCACAAATTTAGGGGGAGCCAAGGAAAATCAAATGCACGAATCTAGGGGGAGCTAAGTGAACTATGGTTATACAAATTAAGAACTCACATGATCACACAAATTCCAAGAGAAAGGGGGAGCATTATAATATTGAAGTTTATTGCTCACACCTTTCATATCTTGGATAAATTAAAAAATGAGCATACATTCTTGATTGAATTTACTTATGCAATTTATACTTGGTTGAAAATACTCAATATTTTGTCATCATCAAAAAGGAGGAGATTGCTGAGTAATTGATTAATCCCTAACTTGGTTTTGATATGCCAAAATATTGAGAGTGTATTCTTTGTTGGACTAACAGTTTTAAATAAATATCTTTAGGATAACGATGCTACAACTTCAAAAGAATGACTTAGAAATGGTTCATGGATCTTAGAGTCAAGCTTTGGAACTACTCAAGCATTTTTCAGAGTTCGAGTCGACTCCCAGAAAGTTTGAGTCGATTCCAGCACAAGCATAGAATATTGGCACACCTTCGAGCCGTCTCCACCAAGCGTGAGTCGATTCTCTCAGAAAGACAGAAAGAGGTATTTTCGGTCACAAAGCGCGAGTCGACTTGAGTCAAGCGCGAGTCGTCTCCTATTCCGCGGACGAAGTGCGAGTCGCCTCTTCACTAGTACGGGACGTCTCTCATAGACAAAGACAGAAAACTTGTTTTCGGCGAACGAAGATGCGAGATGACTTTCGAACCACGCGAGCCGACTCCAACGAAAAGTTGATCGATAACCTGACAGAAGGATTTCCAGCAAGAGCCAACTCCAGACTCATACGAGACGTCTCCCACTTTAGTCGAGCCGACTCCTGGATGGGCGGGACATCTCCAGCTTCAACGGACCTTTTTGTCAGAAATGATAGGCGCGATAGAACGGCTAGTTTTTGGATATAACAGCTAGTTTTTTCAAAACTAAGCTATAAAAAGACCCATTCAAAGTGAAACAAAAATAAGAACGAAAAATTCAAACAAGAGAGAAAGCAAATCAGTTTGAAACAAGGGCTCAAAGGATATTCAAAGGAAAATCGGGAGAAAGCAAGTCTTCGTCGAGAATCCATTCTTTCTCCACACCTGAGCCATAATAGAAGGATCCTTCATTGATGTCTGATCTGGAAAATGATCCAGAAGAAAAGAAGCAGCGTCTCGATTGGCTAAAATCATCTGAGAAGCTTCTTTTCCCTTATTTATTTAAACTGTTTTCTTTGCTTTCTTAGAAGCTTGTACTTATACATTTATTCTCATATTTGGGTGCTTGATTCAATCAAGGGATTGAATCAGAAGGGTTTAGGTTGTAGTTGGTAATCCGGAAAAACCAACTGGGTTGGATTGTGAGCCCGTGAAAACAGTCGGATTAGTTCTAGTTGGTGAGCATGTGAAAACCAACCGAGTTCGTTGTGATCTTGTGAAAACAACAAGTTAGGTTGTGAGCTTGTAAAACAACCGTGCTGTAATTCTAAGATTATAGTGAAAATCTCAAGTGGAACTTGGGGAGTGGACGTAGGAGCAAGGGTAGCTCCGAACCACTATAAATTCTGTGTCTTTGTGCTTTCCTTTTTCATTGTCTCATTGTCCTCATATCGTTAACTAACACTTTAGATTAAGCACAAATTGAATTTCTGCATTTTTAATTAAGCCCCAATTCACCCCCCCTCTTGGGCTGCCTACTGGGCAACAACCAATCAATTAAGCCATCGTCGGATAGGTCGTTAAATGCTTCAGCTAACAAATATTCTTCCGCGATGGTTTCAACCCAATCAACCTTCTTATTCTCTTCGTGATCATTGGGTTGCTTGCACACATTAAAAATGTTCAATTCCAGGGTCATGTTACCAAAGGAAAGCTTCATGATGCCATTCCTACAATTAAGCAATGCATTAGAAGTTGCAAGGAATGGGCATCCTAAAATGACCGGAATCTGAGACTGTGAGTTCGAAGCCGGATGTGTGTCCAATATGATAAAGTCGACAGAAAAGTAGAACTTGTCTACTTGGACCAATACATCCTCGATAATCCCCCTCAGAATCTTGATTGATCTGTCAGTTAATTGCAAAGTGATGGAGGTTGGCTTAAACTCACCTAAACCAAGTTGCTCATATACAGAATATGGCAACAAATTCACACTCGTCCCTAAATCTAACAATGCTCGCTCTATCCTAAAGTCGCCTATGACGCATGAGATGGTTGGGCAACCCGGATCCTTATATTTAGGGAGAATGTTGTGCTGCAAAATAGCACTTACATTTTCAGTTAAAAATGCCTTCTTCTTAACATTTAATCGACGCTTGACAGTACACAAGTCCTTCAAAATTTTGGCATATGAGGGTACTTGTTTGATTGCATCAATTTACCTGCTTAAAAAGCTCCAGAATTTCAGAATTAGGTTCGAGCTTTTGCAACGGCTTTAAACGTTGTGGAAAAGGTGGAGGAAAAGGGCATTCAACTTTCTTGGTAGAAGTTGGGACCTCAACTTCTTCTTTATCCTTTTCATCGATTTTGGGCACATCAGAATCAGAAGTGACCTGAGGTAGGACGGTCTGATCAATGACTTTTCCATTATGCAAAGTCATGATGCTCTTTGCATGCTCTATATGCAAATTAAAAGGAGCCGTATTATTACTACCATGCACTTGTGGGTTAGGTTGGGGTTGAGCTGGAAGCTTACCCTTCTCCTGGGTACTTAGGACTGTAGTCAATATTGACAATTGGTTTCTTATATCTTCAAAATTTTGAGTATTTTGAGCATTGATATTGGCTTGACCTTGTAGAAAAGATTGTATAGATTGCAAGGTATCCTCGATATTCGGCTTCTGAGAGGGTGGTGATGCAAAAGTGGGATGTGCAGGTGGAGGGGCTAAATGGTATGACTGCTGAGGATGATTGTTTCTCCACCTAAAATTTGGATGATTCTTCCAACCAGGGTTATAGTTATTTGAGAATGGATCATTATAAGGCTTTTGGTAGGAGTTCATAGCATTTGCTTGATCGTGCAAGACTTCCTTGAATGCCGGTATGGTCGGGCAATCTGTAGTGGTATGACCAGACATGTCACAGATCCCGCAACACTCGTTTCTGAGCCCTATAGTCTTGACGGGCTCAACCTTCCTAAGCTCAATTTTTTCTACCTTTCTAGTGAAGGCTGCCATTTTAGCATGAAGATCATCCTCAATTCTAAGGTTGTAAAGGCCTCCTTGTACAGAGCTAGTAGGCTTTGGCAAAGACTTATTATTTCTATCCCCGTTATCCCAAAGTTGAGCAATCTCAGTAAGAGAATCCAAATACTCCCATACCTCATCAGGTTGTTTTTCTAAAAATCTACCATTGCACATGGTCTCTACAAACAGTTTCAACTGTGGAAATAAACCTTCATAGAAGAAGCTTAATAATTCTCCAAGTTTCAAACCCGTGATGAGGGCATGAGAGAAGAAGGTCTTTAAATCTCTCCCAACATTCATAAAAAGTTTCATTATCTTTTTGTTGGAAATTGCTGATATACATTTTCAGAAAGTGTGTCCTTTGTGCAGGAAGGAACTTCTTCAAAAATTCTCTCTGCATATATTGCCAAGTTCTTATTGATCTAGGTCGCAAGGAGTTTAGCCATATTTTGGCCTTATCCTTTAGAGAGAAAGAGAACAACGTCAGATTGAGGACATCCTCGGTGATGTTCGGCACTCTAAATGTAATGCTCAATTCTTCAAAGTCTTTCAAATGAAGGTAAGGACTCTCAGACTCTAATCCATGAAATTTTGGTAGTAATTGAATTACCCCTGGTTTGATGTCAAAATGTCCTACATTATCAGAAAAAATCATGCATGAAGGTTGACTAGTTTTAGTAGGTTGTAGGTATTGTCTCAAAGTCATAACAGGAGGTTCACGTTCTCGATCATGGTGACTCCCCGCATCTTCATTTAAATTAGCCATCTCATAAGGTGTGAAATACTGCGAAGGATTCTCAAGATTGTGTCCCAAGGACTTGTCACAAAATGAACAACTCAATCGACCGGTGTCGTCCCTATTCCACTTTAGCATGCAAAAAAAAATTTTATTAGTTTTTATTAGTTTTTATTTTATTATTTTATTAATAAAAAACTAAAACTTACCTAAATAAATCTCTAATTAAATTCGAAAATATACTAATAATTCAGCCGTTCCCCGACAACAGCGCCAAAAATTCGATGCGTTCACAAAACTGCTCTTCCAAGTGAAGAAAAATCGCACAAGTAGTAAAACTCGGGAGTTCGAGGTCGAATCCTCAGAGAACGGTATATGTATTATTAGCGTAATTTTAGATGTAATTTCAGATGATTTTTGGAATTGAAAACAAAGAATAATATGTAAATAAACAAAGTTCAATGAAATAGAGAGATGGTTAGGGATCTAGAATCTCCTTTGATGATATTGCATCCAAGAAATAAACTCTTCGGTTCTTGATTAAAGATGTAAAAGTAGAATAGATCTAATCATGGAATATATTTTATGGACATATGAACTCAACTTCTAAGCATTCATCGTGCCTTTACATCAATGACAAATCAAATACTAAAGCAGTCTATGCATCAATAAACATAAACCATTAAAGAACTATCTACAAAAGAATTATGCAAGAATCCATAACACATCAAAAATATAGATCAATAAGAGCAAAGGTTCAGAATTTACTTCAAAAAAAGCAATACATCAAAGGTTTCTCCATCACCCTTCACCTAAGAAATCAGCCTCTCATTAAAAATATTAGCCTTCCCATATATTTTTTTTCTTTTCTTTTCGAAAAACAGAGCATGCTCTGTTTCTTCCCTTTTTTTTTCGAATGGCTCCCGGCTCCTCTGTTTTTTTCCAAATGAGAGCCACTCCCCCCAGCCGAAAGAGCTGTCCCTTATACGTAACTCTCCTCCCCCCCAAATTGATCCCATTGGAACGCACTGGAGATGGATGCGGAAGAGGCGAACGGCTAGATGCTTCGCTGGAGGCTCGTAGGATGCACTGTGAACGCGGACGGGATCTGAGGGTGCTGGGATTTTGTTGGAAGAAGGAACGCTGGCGGATCCAACGCGGAAGAGGCGGATGGATCGGAAGGAAGCACGGACACAGGGAGGATTCGAATGACTGCGAATCCAGAAGAGGTGGACGGTGGAGGAAGCTAGGATTGAAATAGTAGATGCCCTACAAGCCAATCGCAATATGTATTGCGAAGGGTTTTTCTTTTAATTTATCCAAATCATGTATATGACATTTAAATATGAATAAAGGCATTGTGTTTTATCATATGCTATTGATTATATTTGTGATAAACTCCTTAGATTAGGGCAATGGTTTTGAGGTTATGATGAGATCATACTAGTGAGACCTAAAACCCTAAAATCCTAATCTTAAATATTCCCAGTCATTGGTACATTGAGTCGGAGATCAATGATTACCGGAAATACTGGCATGTCTTATGTATGCTCGATGCAGAGGGTGATTGATCTCACAATCATTTGTGTGGAGACACTAATATAAAGATGTGGGTGCTCATTAGAAGAATGAATTCACTGAATTGACCTACAAAGAGAAATCTTATGAAGTCTTACTTACATATCAAAAGATGATTCTCTTAGTGGGAGTTGTGCAACTGATCCTATGACCTGAGATCACCATGATATCTTGTGCACATGAACCCATGTTTTGGTTTACACTCATTCATGATAATAAGTTGTGTACGAGGTCTTCTGGATATGGTGAATTGTGTACGAAGATTATGAGTAGGTCAACAAGGAATTAATCACTTCTAGTAAGAGAAGATAGCATCCTATTTATTGTAATCATATGATAATTCAGGAAGCCTTTGATCAAAGTAGAATGAAAATTAGAAAGAATTTCTAATGTTTCATTATTTGAATTATCATTAAAAGATTGAGAAAAATATGAATATGAAATTGAGTTTGACATATATTCATACTCATATACATATTTGGGATGCAGTTTGATTAAAGGATTGAATTGCACGGTAACTTGCCACTGAAGGATATTTTTGTTATTTTCACCAAATTCCATATTTTTTGGGTAGACATGACACGTTGCTAGACGTCAATCTTGTCTTATAGGTTTGATCGAATTAAAGAGTTTAATTCGATCACCAATTAGAAAGGATTCTAATTGTTAAGTTCGGGTTCACGCTGTTTGAACTTAAATCGATTAGAAGAGTTCTAATCAAGTTGGGTCAACTCGCACTCACACCTATTGGTGGCTAAGTATGGAACCCAATGGGTCACACACAAGAAAACTTATCAAGGGTCTAATTGGATTAGATCATATTTGCAAGATAAACATCCTAGCAGGTGTTGCAAACCTTAGCTCCTAATTCGAATTGGATTCGAATCTGATTCTTAATTGATCTAATTTGATTAGATCATATTCTAATATGGGTTATCCAAGAGTTGGCACCTAATTGGCTTGGTTTGAGTCTAATTAGATTAGATTTGATAAATCATTTAATTTCGACCGTTGGATCAACATTGGATGAAGAGAAGGATCAAATAGATGGCGCCATGGATTGGAGCCATTGGATCTTCATCATGGGATGATGGGAGATCATGATGGCGTGATGGATCTCATCTGGAGGCGTGATGATGAAAAATACGTGAAGGGAAAAGAGAGGATAGCGTGAGATTTTAAATGGATAAGGATGAATCTTCCTTTGATCTTATCCATTTGAACTCTCTCTCTCTTCATCACGCCTAAGGGATATATGGCGCCCTCTTTCATGGCCTTTGGATCATCATCAACCCTTGATGAATAGATAAGGTTGGTTCCTATTTTTCATGCATGAGAAAAAGTGAAGGAAGGCAAGAGTACGGCGCATTTCATGAAGAGGTGCTTAGGGAATGAAGCGCCATATCATAAGCGCTTGATCTTATCCTAACCACTTTTGATATGCCCTCTCATCAAATGACGCCTCCCTTGATCTCACGCCCCTCTTCATGCATGAATGGATGGCTACAATGCATCCGTACGCTATCTATAAATAGGGAATGCTCCCGGTGTTTTCTAATCATCGGAAATCAATCCAACTCTCTCTCTCTCATATCCCTTCTTTCTTACATTAGTTTCCTTCTTTCTAGGATTGCTTCTAGGGTGTCCTAATCCAAGACAAGGTGGTCTTCTTTAGGACAAAAGAATTAGAAGTGATTTTAAAATGTTAAAGAAAAATAGAATGGAAGGAAAGCAAGCCATTAGAGTTCTTTAGAAGAATTCTGCATTAAGGATCAAAGTCTTTGGAGCTTAAGACTTGAATTAAGTTTTCGTGTGGATCAACGTTGGAGGGTGAATATTTGGGCACCTAGTGAAAATTCTGCACATTGGATTAGCGTTAGAGGTATTCTTCTATTTCTGTATTTATATTATATTATTTGATTGCTTCTTTTAAGGTGATCTAGGCTTATAAGGGTTTAATGTTAGGGGACTTTATTAAAAAATTTTTAAAATCTCTAGCTTCCGCTGCCCATTATAACATGCTAGAACCCTTCAGTGGTATCAGAGCCGTCCTTAATTGGTTCAATCAAATAATTATGCATGATGTACGATTATTAATTTACTATGAGATAGTAATGTCATATGCTTAGAGAAATGCTGAAATGTATGATTCATATATGATATGATATGTAATAAAATGTCATGATATGAAATTTTCCATATGAAGATATGTTGAAACATGTTAATTAATTGCTTATGATTTATACATGCTATGAGATAGCCATGATGCATGATAGTTTATTTTAGACATGTTAAATATATGTTACAATTAAAGAATGTGCTAGAGACTAGTAAGCCCTCAATAAAAATTATATTAAGTCATAGTGTTGAAAAACTTTAGGCTAATCCATTCTAGAACAATTAATCTAATTGGTGTCTAAGAAAAGCACTAAAGGTGGTTCTCTAATTAGGACCTTACTCTCTGAGTAAGGGGAGCCTCCCACCTGCTTACCTGGCCAATTGTTTGATTGCCTATTATGGATAAGCTTAATATTGATATAACACTATTGATAGCCTTTCTTCATGCCTCGACATTATTATGTCAAGATCTATGCTAGTTTGTTGTGCTAACACAAGGCTTGCTATGGGGACTGATTTTATATTGTCTTGGTGCATTAAGATGCTTATGGCATATTTTAATATATTGCTTTGTTGTGCAACCACAAGGGCAATATTATTCAAATATGACTATATGGAAATGAAGGGTTTGACTTAACTAAAATATTATTGTTTGTTGTGCTAACACAAGGCAATAAGTATTTTAAGAGGATAAGATAAAGTTGAGAATTGTATGAGATGCAATTGAAAAGAGTTTCCTACCTTTGAACTCATAAGCGTTTGTTGTGTAACCACAAGGCTTTTTATGATAAATTAGGATCTCAACCCTACTAAGAAAAATTATATTTTCACGTTTATCATAGGAGAGGGCTATGATATTCGATAAAAATAGTAGGAGACAAATTAGATTAAAGTTCTTATCTAGTTGCAAACATGTCATCATGATTGGTCTGCTTATGTTAGTTTTCTTCTTGCATATATAGAATTATTAAATGGCTTCTTCACTTTCACTAAGAGGCATCTTAGATGCCAACAAGTTGAGCGGTCCGAACTATGTGGACTGGTTGAGGAATTTAAAGATAGTACTCACTCAGGAGAAAATTTTCTATATACTTGAAACTCCTGATCTTGAGATCTAGGGGATGATGCTACAGAAGAGGAGGTTGCCATACATAAGATGTGAAAAAATGACAGTTTGACTGTCAAATGTATCATACTTGCCTCTATGAGCAATGAATTATAGAGGCAACATGAAAACATGGACACTCAATCCATACTTCTCAATTTAAAAGAGTTGTATGGAGAACAAAGCAGGAGTGCTAGGTATGAGATATCTAAGCAGTTGTTCCGTGCTAGAATGAATGAAGGAACTCCAGTGCAAAATCATGTTCTTATGGTTATAGACTTAATCACCAGATTAAGTCAATTAGGTTTTGCTATGAATAGTGAGCTCAGTCAGGATTTGATCCTGCAATCACTGCCTGATTCATTCTCTCAGTTTGTTGTGAACTTTCACATGAACAAGCTGAACACCTCCCTGCCCGAGCTGTTAAATATGTTCAAAACAGCTGAAGGCCATATTAAGAAGGATAAAAGTCCACTCCTTCTTATAGATAGCACCTCTAAGAGGAAATCGAAAAATAAGGGTTCTAATAAAAGATTGAACCCTAAGAGTAGCATCAAAAAGAAAAAAGGAAAGAAAAACTCCAGATCAAGTACCTATTTTCATTGTGGCAAAGCTGGCCTCTGAAAAAGGAATTGCAAGAGTTTTCTTGCAAGTATGAAGATTGATGCAAGAGTTGCATCGAAAGGTATGTTTATGTTACATGCCAACTTGTCATTAAGTTCTTCAAATTCAAATTCATGGGTATTGGATACCGGCTGTGGTTTTCACATTTGTAAATCTTTGTATGGACTACAAAAAATTAAAATTTTGAAGAAAGGTGACCTCGAGCTGTATGGCGCTGGAGGAGAGTCCATCCAGGTTGAAGCTATTGGAATCTACAAGCCTTCGAAAGAGCTCCTACAACTAGAAGATTGTTATTATATGCCCAAAATTATTAGAAATGTAATTTCCATTCCTTTGTTGTTAAAGAAAGGCTTTGAAATTAATGGAAAGGGCAATGGTTGCTCTATTTATTTTTCTAATAAGCATATTTGCAATGGCATTATGGAAAATGGTCTTCTTGTTTTATTACTTAATGATAATGTCTTTCATATTAATAAAAGCAATAAAAGAAAGAGAGAGGAAGTGAATAATACCCTCCTTTGGCATTGCCGACTTGGTCACATAAGTGAATCAAGAATCAACAAGTTATACAAAGAAGAGTTCTTTGATCCTTATGATTATGAATCATTAGGAACTTGTGAATCTTGTCTTATGGAAAAAATGACCAAGTCTCCATTCACTGGATATGGAGAAAGGGCAAGTGAGTTATTAGGACTTATACATACAGATGTATGTGGTCCTATGACAACTCCAGCTAGAGGTGGATACTCTTACTTCATCACATTCACTGATGATTTATCAAGGTTCGGATTTGTGTATCTTATGAAACATAAATCCGAAGCCTTTGATAAGTTTAAAAAGTATCAAAGTATGGTTGAAAAACAAACCGGAAAGTGTATTAAAATCCTTCGATCTGATCGAGGAGGTGAATACCTTTCTAGTGAGTTTTTAAATCATCTTAAAGAAAAGGGCATTCTCTCTGAATGGACACCTCCATAAACGCCATAATTAAATGGTGTCGGTGAATGGAGGAATCGTACTCTATTAGATATGGTAAGGTCCATGATGTGCTTTACAGATCTTCTGTTGCCCAAGAAGACAACCCAAGAGGGGGGGTGAATTGGGTTATAAGTAACTATTACAAATAAAAACTTAATGAGTAACTAATTAAACTTTATTGCAAGCGGATTAATTAGTTTACTAGATGTAGTGAATGAAGGAAATGGGAGAGACAATGAATCAATCACAAACACAAGTGTTTTTATAGTGGTTCGGAGCTAACCCTTGCTCCTACGTCCACTCCCCAAGCTTCACTTGAGAGTTCACTATAATCCCTCGGATTATAGCCGGTTGTTTTACAAGTTCACAACCCAACTTGTTGTTTTACGAGATCACAACAAACTCGATCGGTTTTCCCAGGCTCACCGACTAAAACCACCCGATTGTTTTTCCGGGATCACAATCGAACCCTTACACCGTTGGTTTTACCCTCGGCTCACCAACTAACCTTAACACGCTTGATTCAATCCCCTGATTAAATCAAGTAAGAGAAACAGTTTGGAAAGAGTACAAGGATAGCTTCTTAAAAAGCAAATATGACAAATATGAATAGAATAGAGTTAGAAGCCCTCAAACAGTTTTTGGAAAGGGAAGAAGGGGCTTCTCGAACTCTGAGACTCCTCTTCGAGTGTGCTGAAGATTTGCTGTCAGATGGAGAGCCTTGAATGCGAGGGAAGAGTTCGTAGGATGGAGTTGAATGCACTTCTTCCTTTTGTCTCTTGTATTTACTCTTGAGAGGCTTTGGTAGGCGGAAATCACTTTTTCTTTAAATGGAATCTCTCTCTTCATATCTATTACTGTTTACTCTGGCTATTTAAATAGTCCCCTTTGAAAACTAGCCGTTAGACACAACTTTAGAGTCGTTCTGCACAATCTGCAACTCTTGACAAAGTGTCCGTTGGGATCGAAGTCGACTCGCTCGATCTGGAGTCGACTCGGCTGTTGCTAGAGTCGACTCATGCTTTACTGGAGACGACTCGCCCACTGTTCAGGATTTGAATTAAAGTGCTGTCCCGTTCTGGAGTCGACTCGGCCAAACTTAGAGTCGACTCGCCAGTATCCAGAGATGACTCGGCCCTCTAGAGACGACTCATTCTCAGGATTCCAGAGATCTTTCTGTCAGGTTTACTACCTCGAGTCGACTCGGATTCTCTTGGAGTCGACTCGGCTCTCAGAGACCGAAAAACTGGTCTTCTGTCTTTGGAGTTGAACTGCCTCGGAGTCGACTTGGATCGTCTTGGAGTCGACTCGGCTCTCAGAGCCCAAAATTGGTTCTCTGTCTTTTAGTCTTGCTTTCCTCTGAGAGTCGACTCTTGCTTGTTTAGGAGTCGACTCCCCAACCGTTGGAGTCGACTCGAATTCTTCTGGAGTCAACTCGGTAACAGGATCCAGAAACCACTTCTCTGTCTCTCTGTCTGTTACTCCTTGAAGTCGACTTGGAACTATCGGGGGTCGACTCGGCAATCATCGGAGTCGACTCGAATTCTTCAGGAGTCGACTCGGTGATAGGGTCTGAGATTCATCTTTCTGTCCTGCTGTCTGTTCTCAGTCGGAGTCGACTCGCAGTGTGCCGGAGTCGACTCGAGCCTGTGCCAGAACGTCTGAAACACTTGGAGTCGACTCGAAATTCTCCGGAGTTGACTCGAGTTTCAGCCTTTGACTTAAGCTAAATTCCACATGCACTCAAAAGAGGATTCTTACAAATTTTGCCTGATTACTGGATTGAATTCATTAGTATAACATAAAATATACTCAAATGCTTTGGTCTCATCAAAATCAAATTGAGGTATTATCAATCACTCCACAATCTTTCCCTTTTTGATGATGACAAAATATTGAGTATTTTAAGAGAGCAATACCCATCTAAAAAGATGATTCAGAATAAAATTTTGAAATGAACTCAAATGTCTAGTTATTTTAATTTATCCAGAATTGAAAGGTATGAATCAGTAAATCCTGAAATTAAAGCTCCCCCTTTCATTTGGAATTATATAAGCCTTCATATCATGCAATCAATTGTTTGGCTTATACGTGTTTAATGAATTTGCTTTCTTAAGATTGCAGATTCTCTCCCTCAACATATGCATTCAGTTTTGCTTAGACGTACTGAATTTTCTTTTAAAGTCTTGAATCTTTTTAGCTTAAATTCTTACTTTCAGAGGAAAAATCTGACAATTTGTTCTTGAGTATGATTCAACTAATCTCCGAATATCCTTTGAATAGATTCTGGAGATTACTCCTTGAGGAGCCCCAACAGAGAGATAATGAGCCTCGAGGTATCGAATCCACTTAGAACAAATTACATTTTGCTTTAAGAATTTTTCTTTTTTTTGTGATTCCCTTTATATTCAATTCATCATATTTTCTCCCCCTTTTTGTCATCATCGCAAAAAGAAGCGCAGAACATAGAAAAATATTGCACAGTTTTGTAAGAAAGTGTCTACTCATTGTATTGATGCTAATTTGAGTACAATTGTAAAAAGTACAAGTATAGAAACAAATACATCATAAGATAGAAAACAAAGCTACACTAGGGTTTCTTTGAGGATGAGGCTCCTGACCTAGTCTCGTGTGTTGCAAGACCAAGCTGAGCGCCTCTTGAACATTCCCTAGCTGAGCTATGATCTTCGAGGTGGCCCTAGACTGGATCGTGGTAAGCTCGGTCACACTCTCCTGAAGGGTGTCCAACTTGGAGATCAATGCATGTGCTAGTAGCTCCGCACCCTGGCTCTGGCTGCCTAGCTCCTGTCGGATGCCGTCTCGCATCTTCTTCGTGTCGTCCTTGACGTCGCTCATGTTCCAATATTGAGCTTGAACCAGGCTTCGCACATTGGATATCTCTTTCCTCAGGTGCGCAGTCATCTCGGCCACTGCTTCCAAGGAGGGAACTAGCTCGGTGGAGGGAGCAGTCTGAGGACCTCGGAGCTCCCTCAGCAGGTCATCCCTCAGCTCCCTCACTATCTCCTGCCGTAACTCTCGGAACTGCTCAGAAGATATCCTAACCTCCAGGGGCTGCTGCTGAGACGGTGGGGCAGTGGAGGTGGAGGGCTCAGTATAGGTAGGACCAGAAGTGGGAAGATCTGTGCAGTGCTCCTGGTCATGGTCAGAGCTAGGGGAGTGATGAGTGGTAGGATCAGATGGTGTGGAAGTGGATGGTTTCCGAACCCAGACTCCCCCGACCTTGTGGAATCCCATCCGATGAAAGGTCCCCTCACCCATGCGATCTATAAAAAGCAGTGAGCGAGAGGGTTCCCCCTCAGGGATAGGGACCTCTAGCTCCCTAAAGATAAGGGTGAACAACACCCCATACGGGAGACTCAGCCTAGGTTTGTCTAGGGGTTCACAAAGGTATTTGTAGATGAGTTTAGAAAAGTTGATGGGAGTGTCTTGGAGGATGTAGAACATCAAAGCTAGGTCTCTCTCTGAAATGAAGTCAAACCTACCAGTTTTTGGGAAGAGAGTCCTAGAAATGATACTTAGGAGAAGCCGCATTTCAGCCGAAAGCTGATTTGCGAACACCTCCTCTATGGGGGACAGAGGTGGACTCCCTAAGATGGCCGTAAGAGCCTCTGTCCTATCGGAGGGGTGTGTGGGAACAATCTCCTCACTGGAAAGATGGAGGACTCGAGCAATGAAGTCCTCCGAAATGAAAATAGGGAACCTACTACAGTTCCCTTAGGCACCCATACTTTAGTTATGCTTTTAGCTTTTACAAATGTATTCTTGTTAGTTTGGATTTTTCTTTGAATACAAGAGTAGGCTTTATGTCCATTCTTTCCACAAAGAAAGCATGTTGGTTTTTCTGTTTTTACGTCTTTTGCTTTTACAAAGAAATTCTTTAGATACTTTTGTTGCTCATTAGTTTTATATCCTAATCCGGCTTTATTAAAAACAGCTCTTTGATTTGAAAGAATAAGATTTAATTTTTCAGAGCTTTGTGTAAATTTTTCAACAATTGGTTTGTATTTATGTACCTCATTCTTAAGATTCAAATTTTCTTTGACTAGTTCTTCCTTATCCTTTTTAAGAGATTCAACATTTTGTGCAAGTGAGGTATTATTATTGAGTAGGGATTTTACTTTTAGATTTAATTCCTTAATTAGTGTTTTTGCCTTTTCATTTTCAATGCTCAGTTTTGAATTTTTGATTTCTAGGTTAGTAGTGTCAATATTTTTAATGCTCTCCTTTTCAATTAATAAGTTTTCAATATTTTCCTTTAGTTTTTGATTGGAGGCTTTTAATTCTTTATTCTTTGCTCCTAACATACTACAATCACCCATAAGTTCTTGAAAAGCCTCATATAATTCTTCTAAAGTAAAATTTATGGTTGGGTTTTGACATACCTCGTCGTCTTCGAACGCCATGAAGCATAGATTGGCGGTCTCTTCCTTCTCTTCCTCGGAGGATGATGTGTCACTATCATCCCATGTTGCCTTCAATGCCTTCTTCTTCTTCTTTACAAAATACTTCTTTTGTTGAGGGCATTCGGAACGAATATGTCCCGGTCTCTTGCAATCATAGCATACGATTGGGTCTCTTTCTTTTTCCTTTTCTTTTTCCCAATCATTTCTCCCTCCAAATTTCTTTCTTGGGAAGGGTTTCTTTCTTCTCATGAATTTTTTAAACTTCCTTACTATTAAACCCAAGTCCTCATCTTGACTTTCTTCTTCACTCTCACTGCTCTCTTCTTCACATACACTTGAGGTAGCCTTGAGTGCGATTGTCTTTTTCTTTGGCAACTCTTCTTCATGCTGCTTCATCGTGAGCTCATGCGTCATCAATGAGCCCAAGAGTTGTTCTAGCCCCAAAGTGTTGAGGTCTTTGGCTTCTACAATCGCCGTGACCTTTGCTTCCCATGCTTTTGGCAGTGACCTGAGAATTTTACTCACAAGTTCGGGGTTAGTGTAAGATTTGCCCAAGCTTTTTAGGCCATTAATAATTTCGGTAAAACGTGTAAACATGCATGTGATGGTTTCATTAGGGTCCATCTTAAACAATTCATATTTGTGAACTAGAATGTTCACTTTGGACTCTTTGACTTGATTTGTACCCTCGTGGGTAACTTCAAGCCTATCCCATATTTCCTTAGCGGAACTACATGTAGAGACTCTATTGAACTCATTTACATCTAAAGAACAAAATAGTGAGTTCATGGCTCTAGAATTGAGTTGAGCCATCCTATCATCATTCTCATCCCAATCCTCCTCAGGTTTGGGAACTCGAATGCCATTAACCACATGTGATGGTTCTTGTGGTCCCTTGACTATAACCCTCCATAAGGCATAGTCTTGTGCTTGAATGAAGATTCTCATTCTAGTCTTCCAATAGGTATAATTTGTCCCATTGAAGAGTGGAGGTCTATTGGTTGCTTGCCCCTCGGCAGGAACATTGTTAAAGGGTGTTGCCATCTAGATCTTTGACTAAGACGGTTAGGTCTTTCAAGAAATACACAGAGCACCCGCTCTGATACCACTTGTTGCCCAGAGATGGTCACCCAAGAGGGGGGTGAATTGGGTGTTTTAAAAACTTTTGACTAATTAAAAATAAAACACACGAATATATGCACTAACGTAAAGAAGGAAGAATGAGAAAGGTCAATCGCAAACACAAGGTTTTATAGTGGTTCGGAGCTTCCACTGCTCCTACATCCACTCCCCAAATCACCTTTGGGAATTTCCATTATAATCCACGATTACAGTACGGTAGTTTTGCGAGTTCACTACCCAACTCGTTGTTTTACACCGGGCTCACAACAAACCCAAAACCCCCAATTTCACTTAGGCTTGGGACGCCTTTCCCTTGTTCCAAGTCCCTTGACTGGAACAAGCACCACAATGAAAGAGTTTACAAAAGAAAATAAAAGCTCTAAAAAGCAAATATAACAATTATGAACAATTGAACCCGGAAGAATCGTTTTGCCATTGGAAGCGTAGGAGATATTGATTCTTCCGATGTGGAGCGCGTAGGATTGAGTGTGAGCTTTGAATCCCAAGTGCACGAGAGTGGTTGAGCTTGAAATCACTTGGGAAGCTTGAAAACACTTGATTTCTTCACTTGAATGCACTCACTCCCTTGAACTTTTCTTTCTTACTTCTCTCTTGAATGATCTAGCTTTGGGTTTTTGAAGAGTTGTTGAGAAGCACTTAAGAGGTCCCTTTTATAGCCCAAAAAGCAAATATAGCCGTTAGAGACAAAGAAAGAAGGATTTGAAATTCAAACCAAACCTGAAAAGCTGTCAGTCGCGTTCCAGTCGCTCCGGGGACGTCTCCGCTTCAACGGGAGACGTCTCGGCTACAAGATTTTACTTTTTCATTGTCTGGGGTCGACTCGGCACTTTCAGGGGACGTCTCGGCTTGTTTGCACTTTTTGAATGGAGACGACTCCGCTGATCTGGGGACGACTCCGCTTCTTTATCTCCGAAGAATATGTCCTCTGGAATTTCCTGAGAGAGTCGACTCCGCTCCTTCAGGGGACGTCTCGGGTTGTCTGCACTTTATGCATGGGGACGACTCCACTGTCTCAGGGTCGACTCCGCTTCCTTATTACCAAAAAACTATTCTCTGGAAAACCCTGAGAGAGCCGTCTCCGCTATCTTGGGGACGACTCGGAAAGTCTCCTTTTTACTTGCGGGGACGACTCGGCTTACTGTGGGGACGTCTCGCGCATATCTCTTGAAAACTGCCTTTCTGCCGCCACTGAGAGAGTCGACTCCGCTACTGAGAGAGTCGACTCCGCTAACGCGGGGACGACTCGGCAGGTGTCGGGGACGTCTCCAAGTGTGCCGGTTCTTCCTGTTTGTGCCAGAGACGTCTCTGAAACTATCCGGAGACGTCTCGGCTGTCCCTGATCTGTTTTCTTTAACTCAAAATATTCTTCAATAAATTCATAAAAATTATGGGAACTTGCCTAGACATTTCTTAACAATATTCTTAATAAAACACATGAATTCCTCAATTAAATTATTAAGATATAATGAATTTTACTCTAGTGTTTTGTATTCATCAAAATCTATTAGGGGGTCAACAATCTCCCCCTTTTTGATGATGACAAAACACTGAGTATATGCAAAATTTGAGATTTAAACATATACACAGTATTTGATCAGATGTACAAGTATAATGTTTTGATTAGAACTAGATACAATGTGCATCACTCAAGGTATTCAATTTTCAGTTCTTTCCTTGTGCATAAGATTGATCTTTATAGTTCTTAAATGATTTTAGCATATCAACTGAATTTGAATCAAGTTAAAATGAAGTATTGATGCTGAGGATAATTGAAAGCTAGATTCTTTTTGACTCCCCCTTTCTTTTCCAGAAGGGCAATTATCTTAAGGTCAATATTCTTCAATTTTATCTTTTCTAAATCAACTTTGGAGTATGATTATAAATTTTGCATTCCATATTCAATATCCATATATATAACTGCTCCCCCCTTTCAATATCTCTACATTCAATATCTACTCCCCCTTTTTGTCATCAACAATGAAGGGGACAAATTATCTCTATATTCAATATATTCAGTGTTCATTTTACTCCCCCTTTGATATTCAGGTTGTGCTCCCCCTGTTTCAGATGCTTTGATACGTTGTGCCAAATCTGAATACTTAATGTATGTTATGAGATTCTTATGACACATCAAGAGGCACATTCACATTCATAGAAACACATACATAGAGTTGGCAATGTACACAGTTTTCAAAAGGGATTGTATTCATGTATCATTGTGAACCTTTGAAGTCAGTACATAGTCAAAAAGAAGAAATCATTACAAGTATTGATTTCTAATACAAAAGTGTTTCAAAATAGCCTAGGATTTACAAAAAGAAGATCCTACAAGATATCCATCATCGGCGACGTTGCTCATGGCCCCTACCAGCTGTATTTTGTTCATAAACTTTACAAGCTGCATCTATGAATGTGTTGATGGAATCCATGAGGGTCTTAAATTGATCTCCCTGTGACTTGTGGAAACCTGCCACAAGTGCCTCAAACTCTATAGTTGCCATTTCAATTCTTCCTCTGAGTTGGGCAACTAAGGTGCTCACATTGCCATCTGGTTTTGTTAGCTCTTTAAGACTCTTGGAAATGCTCTTCAAGCTGTCCTTGAGCTCTAATGATCTGATGGTTTGGGTGGCACCCACACCAATTATTTCTTGTGTTGTAGCTTCAATTTGACTTCTAATATCCTTCATCTCTTGTAGAAGCCCTTCATGTGAAGCTCTGATGGGGGCCAACTCTGTGGAGATCATGGATCTCATCTCCTCCCTCATCTGCTGGCAAATGGCAGATGCTAAGGTGCGCATCTGATCCTCTGACAGAAAGGAGGGCCCACTAACTGGAGGAGGTGGTGGCATGGATGTGGAAGGTCCAGCTGAGCTGGAGGGAATATCAGGGATATCCATGTGGCTAGGTGGAGGAGAGTGATGGTCAGACTCATGATGTGGGATCTCAGGCTCTAGGATTTGGGTTTTTCTCTTTGGTACCTTGACCCACGATCCATCTATCTTATGAAATTCCATTCTTCTCATTGTGCCCTCATTGTAATAGTCGGTGTTTCTCAAGGGCTTTGCAGGTTCATTTGTTGGAATGGGAACCTTGAAGTGTTTAAAGATTAAGGTAAAGATCATGCCATAGGGTATACTAAACCTAGAATACCTATGACATAGGGCAATGTAATTTAGCATGAGTCTAGGGAGGTTTAGAGGGATCCCTAGTAGGATGTGGTGCATTATAACTAAGTCTCGCTCCGAAACAAAATCGAAGCGACCGGTTTTAGGAAATAGGACCCGGTTGACAATACTTAAGAGAAGTCTCATCTCTGCATTTAGGTCCTGGGAATTGACAACATCAAGAGGGCCGCAGTCCTCTCTTCCTAAAAGTAAATTTAGGGCTGACTCCCTTTGGGGATGTGAGGTTGGAGCCTCACCGTCCCTAGGAATTTGTAGGACAGTGGATAGGACATCTTCATTGACTTCTACTAATGTCCCTTGGACATATCCAGTGTACCCTAGGTCCCCTAAGGCCATATTGCTAAAAAGTTCTCTAACTAGGCCGGGGTAGGTCAAGGTATTTAGGGTACAAAGGTGCTCCCACCCTTGGGCTCGGAGTCTCTCTCCAATAGAGAACCCCTCATGATCTAAAAAGGAGAAATCTATGTACCTTCCTGTCGTGACTGTGCGATTTGCACAGGAAATAGTCGTGGTTGGCGGAGCAACCGGAGGAGACGGCGCGGAGGGTTCTTCCCGTCGTTCCTCACCGTCGGCCGCTACCCTAGGTCGCCTTCCACGGGTCGTCCTAGCCTTCTTTGGTGCCATGGATGCTAGGGTTTGTGATGTAGAGCAAATGGAGGCTAGGATTTGAGGTGGAGAGCAAATGGAGGCTAGGGTTTTTCGTTTTGGTCGGGAATGAAGGAGAAAGCTCGAGTCGGCTCGAGCGATTTCGACCTATTTAAAAAGCCCTCATTCGGTCCCCGAGACGTCTCCGCGACTAAGGCGAGACGTCTCCCCTGGGGGGACGTCTCTGCGATTTGCCAGAGACGTCTCCGGCACTGAAAAATTTCAGACTGTATTCTATCTTCTCCCAATTTCTGTTAAATCATCCTAATCAACATGATCTCTTTTGATAAACTTAGAGTGAATTTGTTTGTGATCCTCCCCCTTAATGATACATCCTATAATAATTTGATAATGATTTTTGAATTATTAATATTGAAATGAGGAGTGTTTGACCAAATTTCGAATACCTATGAAATAGGCTCTGAAAATATCTCCATGAAGAGTCCAAGGGAGGGTAACCATCCTCCGGAAAGTCAAACAGTTCGTCATTTAGCTTACATGAATTCATGTTTTCACTTATGTTTACCTTGAGGTTGATTACTAGTTTGCGCAGCAAACAATGCAATACAAGTTCAATTCATTTGCTAGGATCATACAAGCTCAAAGCATTCCTTAAGAAATTGAATCTTTCTTTACAAAGGGGCTTTGTAAAGATATCAGCTAATTGATTTTCAGTACATACATATTCAATCATCACATCATTTTTCAGCACATGATCCCTAATAAAATGATGCCTAATCTCTATATGCTTTGACTTAGAGTGTTGGACAGGATTTTTTGTTAAGTTAATTGCACTTGTATTATCACACTTAATTGGTATATTATCCATTTTGATACCGAAGTCTTCAAGTTGTTGCTTAATCCAAAGAACTTGGGCACAACAGCTTCCAGCTGCAATGTACTCAGCCTCAGCTGTGGACAAGGCAACTGAATTTTGTTTCTTGCTAAACCAAGAAACCAAATTAGCACCCAAGAATTGACATGTGCCACTTGTGCTTTTTCTGTCGAGTTTGCACCCGGCAAAATCAGCATCGGAATAAGCAATTAAATTTATGTCAGATTGTTTAGAATACCATAAGCCTACATTAGATGTCCCTACTAGATATCTAAAAATTCTCTTAACAGCTTGCAAGTGTGATTCCTTAGGACATGCTTGGTATCTAGCACACATACAAACACTAAATAATATATCTGGTCTACTAGCAGTAAGGTAAAGTAAAGAGCCTATCATACCTCTGTATAATTTGCAGTCTATACTTTTACCTTTTTCATCTTTGTCAAGCTTGCAACTTGAGCCCATGGGTGTGCTGATTTCTTTTGCATCCTTCATCTTGAATTTCTCCAACATTTCTTTGATATACTTGGTCTGACTGATGAAGATGCCTTCCTCTGATTGTTTTATTTGCAGCCCAAGGAAGAAATTGAGCTCACCCATCATGCTCATTTCAAATTCTCCCTGCATAAGCTTGGCAAACTCTTGACAAAGACTATCATTAGTAGCACCAAAAATTATATCATCCACATAAATTTGTACAAGCAATAAGTCACTTCCTTTTCTTTTAATAAAGAGGGTTTTGTCTACATTTCCTCTCTTAAATTTGTTCTCAATTAGGAAATTACTTAATCTTTCATACCATGCCCTAGGAGCTTGCTTAAGTCCATACAATGCTTTATGCAATTTATACACATAATCTGGATGTAAGTGATTTTCAAAACCTGGAGGTTGTCCTACATAAACTTCCTCCATTATATAGCCATTTAAGAATGCACTTTTTACATCCATTTGATAGAGTTTAAAATCCATGAAGCATGCATATGCTAAAAGCAGTCTAATAGCCTCTAACCTAGCAACAGGAGCAAAAGTTTCATCAAAATCTATTCCTTCCTCCTGATTATATCCTTTGGCCACTAGCCTAGCTTTGTTTCTTATTACTATCCCATCTTCATCTAGTTTATTTCTATATACCCATTTGGTGCCTATAATTGAAACATTAGGGGGTCTTTTCATTAGAGTCCAAACTTCATTTCTTTCGAATTGGTTTAATTCCTCTTGCATAGCATTCATCCAATTATCATCTTTTTCAGCTTCTTCTAGTGATTTAGGCTCTATTTGTGAAACGAAAGCAAGATAATTACTAGTGTTTCTTAAAGAGGATCTAGTTCTTATACCTTGTGACGGATCACCAAGGATTAGATCCTTTGGATGACCATGTGCATACCTCCATTCTTTAGGAAGATCTTGATTTCTTGATGGAGGTTGATCTTCTTCATCTCGCTGATTTGTATCTTCTTTGATCTCATCCTCATGTTGTTTGTCTTGAGTGGAGAGTTCCTTCATTTGGTCTTCAAGTATACCTACATCACCATCTTCTTCTTTTCTAGAAGAATCTCCATTAGTTTCATCAAAAACAACATGAATGGATTCTTCAACAACGAGAGTTCTCTTGTTGAAGACCCTGTATGCTCTACTAGATGAGGAGTAACCTAAGAAGATCCCCTCATCTGATTTAGCACTAAATTTACTGAGATTGTCCTTTCCATTGTTCAAAATAAAGCATCGACAACCGAAAACATGAAAATAACTTATATTTGGTTTCTTACCTTTTATCAACTCATACGGTGTTTTCTTTAAGATGGATCTAACTAAAGCACGATTTAAGATATAACATGAAGTATTTATTGCTTCAGCCCAAAAATACTTTGGTAGATCCGATTCGCACAACATGGTACGAGCCATATCTGCTAGTGTGCGATTCTTCCTTTCTACCACCCCATTTTGTTGGGGTGTCCTAGGTGCCGAGAAGTTGTGATTGATACCATTTTCTTCACAAAATTTTTCAAAATACTGATTTTCAAACTCGGTACCATGATCACTCCTAATTGCTTTTAGTTTAAGATTGAGTTCATTTGAAACCCTATTATGAAACTTGATAAAAGCGGGAAAGGACTCATCTTTGTGTGCAAGAAATGAAACCCATGTAAAACGTGAAAAATCATCAACAATTACAAGACCAAATTTCTTACCCCCTAGACTAGCAGTTCTAGTGGGTCCAAACAAATCCATGTGAATTAGTTCTAAGGGTTTTGATGTTGAAACTATGTTCTTAGACTTGAAAGAACTTCTTGTTTGTTTCCCTAATTGACATGCCAGCACAAATTTTATTCTTTTCAAAGTCTATTTTTGGTAGACCTTTGACTAGATCCTTTGTGATTAATTTTGAGATTAAATCATGCTAGCATGCCCTAACCTACGATGCCATAACCAACTAGTCTCATTGACTTTGGGATTCATGGCTACAAGACATTGGCCATCCTTCATGGTGAGATCATCAAGATCTACCATGTAAACATTTCCATGCCTATGTCCTGTGAGTATGATCTCATTGTCAAATGGACTACTAATTATGCATAGTGATGATTCAAATGATACTTTAAAGCCCTTGTCACAAAATTGACTTATACTTAACAAATTATGTTTTAGTCCATTAACTAACAATACATTATCAATAAATGAGGAGGGTGATATGGAGATTTTACCAACACCAATAATTCGGCCTTTAGCATTGTCTCCAAATGTGACTACTCCTCCTTCTTTTGATTCCAAGGTGACGAAGAGACTCTTGTCACCGGTCATATGCCTTGAGCAACCACTATCAAGATACCACATTCTCTTTTTATTTCCGGCTGCAAGGCATACCTGCAAAATGATCATGTGAAGCTCTTAGGTACCCAAGTTTCTTGGGTCCTTCGTGGTTAGTGTAGTTGGTTCCCTTAGGCACCCATACTTTAGTTATGCTTTTAGCTTTTACAAATGTACTCTTGTTAGTTTGGATTTTTCTTTGAATACAAGAGTAGGCTTTATGTCCATTCTTTCCACAAAGAAAGCATGTTGGTTTTTCAGTTTTTACGTCTTTTGCTTTTACAAAGAAATTCTTTAGATATTTTTGTTGCTCATTAGTTTTATATCCTAATCCGGCTTTATTAAAAACAGCTCTTTGATTTGAAAGAATAAGATTTAATTTTTCAGAGCTTTGTGTAAATTTTCAACAATTGGTTTGTATTTATGTACCTCATTCTTAAGATTCAAATTTTCTTTGACTAGTTCTTCCTTATCCTTTTTAAGAGATTCAACATTTTGTGCAAGTGAGGTATTGTTATCGAGTAGGGATTTTACTTTTAGATTTAATTCCTTAATTAGTGTTTTTGCCTTTTCATTTTCAATGCTCAGTTTTGAATTTTTGATTTCTAGGTTAGTAGTGTAATATTTTTAATGCTCTCCTTTTCAATTAATAAGTTTTCAATATTTTCCTTTAGTTTTTGATTGGAGGCTTTTAATTCTTTATTCTTTGCTTCTAACATACTACAATCACCCATAAGTTCTTGAAAAGCCTCATATAATTCTTCTAAAGTAAAATTTATGGTTGGGTTTTGACATACCTCGTCGTCTTCGAATGCCATGAAGCATAGATTGGCGGTCTCTTCCTTCTCTTCCTCGGAGGATGATGTGTCACTATCATCCCATGTTGCCTTCAATGCCTTTTCTTCTTCTTTCCAAAATGCTTCTTTTGTTGTGGGCATTCGGAACGAATATGTCCCGGTCTCTTGCATCATAGCATACGATTGGGTCTCTTTCTTTTTCTTTTTCTTTTTTCCAATCATTTCTCCCTCCAAATTTCTTTCTTGGGAATGGTTTCTTTCTTCTCATGAACTTTTTTAAACTTCCTTACTATTAAACCCAAGTCCTCATCTTGACTTTCTTCTTCACTCTCACTGCTCTCTTCTTCACATACACTTGAGGTAGCCTTGAGTGCGATTGTCTTTTTCTTTGGCAACTCTTCTTCATGCTGCTTCATCGTGAGCTCATGCGTCATCAATGAGCCCAAGAGTTGTTCTAGCCCCAAGGTGTTGAGGTCTTTGGCTTCTACAATCGCCGTGACCTTTGCTTCCCATGCTTTTGGCAGTGACCTGAGAATTTTACTCACAAGTTCGGGGTTAGTGTAAGATTTGCCCAAGCTTTTTAGGCCATTAATAATTTCGGTAAAACGTGTAAACATGCATGTGATGGTTTCATTAGGTTCCATCTTAAACAATTCATATTTGTGAACTAGAATGTTCACTTTGGACTCTTTGACTTGATTTGTACCCTCGTGGGTAACTTCAAGCCTATCCCATATTTCCTTAGCGGAACTGCATGTAGAGACTCTATTGAACTCATTTACATCTAGAGAACAAACAATGAGTTCATGGCTCTAGAATTGAGTTGAGCCATCCTATCATCATTCTCATCCCAATCCTCCTCAGGTTTGGGAACTCGAATGCCATTCACCACGTGTGATGGTTCTTGTGGTCCCTTGACTATAACCCTCCACAAGGCATAGTCTTGTGCTTGAATGAAAATTCTCATTCTAGTCTTCCAAAGGTATAATTTGTCCCATTGAAGAGTGGAGGCCTATTGGTTGCTTGCCCTCGGCAGGAACATTGTTAAAGGGTGTTGCCATCTAGATCTTTGGCTAAGACGGTTAGGTCTTTCAAGAAATATACAGAGCACCCGCTCTGATACCACTTGTTGCCCAGAGATGGTCACCCAAGAGGGGGGTGAATTGGGTGTTTTTAAAAAACTTTTTGCCTAATTAAAGATAAAACACACAAATATATGAACTAAAATAAAGATAAAGAGATAAGAAGAGACAACCACAAACACACGGTTTTATAGTGGTTCGGGAGCCTTCACCGCTCCTACATCCACTCCCCAAAGCGCCTTTGGGAATTTTCACTATAATCCAAGATTACAGTACGGTAGTTTTGCAAGTTCACTACCCAACTCGTTGTTTTACACCGGGCTCACAACAAACCCTAAAACCCCCAATTTTTCTTAGGCTTGGGACGCCTTTCCCTTGTTCCAAGTCCCTTGACTGGAACAAGCACCACAATAAAAGAGTTTACAAAAGGAAATAAAAGCTCTAAGAAGTAAATATAACAATTATGAATAATGTAACCCGGAAGAATCCTTTTTGCCGTTGGAAGCGTGGAAATGTTGATTCTTCCGAGGTGGAGCGCGTAGGGTTGAGTGTGAGCTTCGAATCCCGAGCGCACAAGAAGTGGTTGAGCTTGAAATCGCTTGGGAGATTTGAGAATACTTGAATTTCCTTTCTTGAATGCACTCACTCCTTGAGCTTTTCTTTCTTAACTTCTCTCTTGAATGATTCTAGCTTTTTGGTTGGTGAAGAGTTGTTGAGAACCACTTAAGAGGTCCCTTTTTATAGCCCAAAAAGCAAATATAGCCGTTAGAAACAAAAGAGAAGGATTTGAAATTCAAACCAACCTGAAAAGCTGTCAGTCGCGTCCCAGGCGCTCCGGAGACGTCTCCGCTACAACGAGGGACGTCTCGCCTACAGGATTTTACTTTTTATGTTGTCTGGGGTCGACTCGGCACTTTACGGGGACGTCTCGGCTTGTCTGCACTTTTTGAGTGGGGACGACTCCGCTGCCTTGGGGACGACTCCGCTTCTTTATCTCCGAAAGACATGTCCTCGTGGGAATTTCCCTGAGAGGAGTCGTTTCCTTTTGGACTATTTTTCATTCGCTTCCTTATTACCAAAAAACTATTCTCTGGAAAACCCTGAGAGAGCCGTCTCGCTATCTTGGGGACGACTCGGAAGTCTCCTTTTTACTTGCGGGGACGACTCGGCTTACTGTGGGGACGTCTCGCGCATATCTCTTGAAAACTGCCTTTCTGCCGCCACTGAGAGAGTCGACTCCGCTACTGAGAGAGTCGACTCCGCTAACGCGGGGACGACTCGGCAGGTGTCGGAGACGTCTCCAAGTGTGCCAGTTCTTCCTGTTTGTGCCAGAGACGTCTCTGAAACTATCCGGAGACGTCTCGGCTGTCCCTGATCTGTTTTCTTTAACTCAAAATATTCTTCAATAAATTCATAAAAATTATGGAAACTTGCCTAGACATTTCTTAACAATATTCTAATAAAACACATGAATTCCTCAATTAAATTGTTAAGATATAATGGAATTTTACTCTAGTGTTTTGTATTCATCAAAATCCATTAGGGGTCAACAACTCCTAACCTAGGGTCAACATGACCCATTGGTGCTTTTTCTATCAAGTTTGCAACTAGCGAAGTCTGAATCAGTGTACCCTATTAAGTTTATGCTCGAATCTTTAGAATACCATAACCCTATGGTTTTGTTCCTATTAGGTATTTAAAGATTCTCTTAACAGCAATTAAGTGTGATTCCTTAGGATTAGATTGATATCTAGCACACATGCATACACTAAACATAATATCAGGTCTACTTGCAGTAAGATATAATAAGGATCCTATCATACCTCTATACATCTTTTGATCTACTGATTTACCTGATTCATCTTTGTCCAGTTTGCATGATGAGCATGGGTATGCTGATTGACTTGTTTTCTTCCATATCAAACTTCTTAAGCATCTTCTTGATGTATTTAGCTTGATTGATGAAGATCCCCTCTTCAGATTGTTTGATTTGGAGCCCGAGGAAATAGTTCAGCTCTCCCATCATGCTCATTTCAAATTCACTCTGCATTAAGGTCAGCAAACTCTTCGCAGAGGTGATTGTTAGTAGCACCGAAAATAATATCATCTACATAAATCTGCACTACTAATATTTCTTTGTTTTTCTTCTTTAAAAACAGCGTTTGTATCAATATTTCCTCTAGAGAATTCATGGTCTAATAGAAATTTGCTAAGTCTTTCATACCATACTCTAGGAGCTTGTTTCAAACCATAAAGTGCTTTGTTTAGTTTATACACATGATTAGGGTATTGATGATTTTCAAAAACCAGGAGGTTGTTCTACATACACATCCTCATTAATATACCCATTTAAAAGGCACTCTTTACATCCATTTTGAAATAATTTGAAATCTTTAGAGCATGCAAATGCTAGTAACAATCTACTTACTTCAAGTCTAGCTACAGGAGCAAAAGTTTCATCAAAGTCTATACCTTCTTCTTGATTATAGCCCTTTGCTACTAGTCTAGCCTTGTTCCTAATCACGATTCCATTTTCATCAAGTTTATTTTTATATATCCATTTAGTTCCTATTATTGAGTATTCAGTGGGTCGTTCAACTATGTTCCATACCTTGTTTTTAGTGAATTGGTTTAGCTCTTCTTGCATTGCATTTATCCAATTAACATCATTTCAGCTTCTTCTATGTTTTTAGGTTCAAAGTGTGAGACAAATGCTAGATGATTATTAAGTTCCTAAGTGATGCTTTGGTTTCTAACAGGTTGAGAGGAATCATCTAAAATTAATTCTTTAGGATGACTATGAGCATACCTCCAAGCCTTTAGTCAGGCCCATGATCAACAATTACCTCTTGGGCTTGTTGATGCTTCTCCAATTTGCTTTGGTTCATCTTCTTGTAATGTCATCTCATCAATTTTTTCTTCAAGAATTTCTGCATCATCATCAAGAGCTACTTTCTTGGTAGAAGAGATATCATTAGTATCATCAAAAACAACATGTATAGACTCTTCAATAACAAGGATTCTTTTGTTAAAGACTCTATAAGCTTTACTTGATGTAGAATATCCCAAAAAGATACCTTCATCAGATTTAGAATCAAATTTACCTAAGTTATCTTTGCCGTTATTATGAATGAAACACCTACATCCAAAAACATGAAAATAGTTTTACTTTAGGCTTTCTATTTCTCCAAGTTCATAAGGTATTTTCTTTATAATGGGTCTTCAATAAAACTCTATTTATTACATGACATGATGTATTAATGGCTTCTCCCCAAAAGTACTTAGGGAGGTTACTTTCACACAGCATGGTTCTAGCCATTTTCTCTAGAGTTCTATTCTTTCTTTCTACAACTCCATTTTGTTGTGGTGTCCTAGGTGCAGAGAAATTGAGTTATCCCCTTTTACTACAAAATTCGTCAAATAGATTGATTTTCAAATTCCGTTCCATGATCACTCCTAATAGCTATAACTGAAGCATTTCTTGAATTAGTAACTTCCTTATGAAATTTCTTAAACACAGAAAATGCTTCATCTTTATGAGCTAAGAACATGACCCATGTGTCTCTAGAAAAATTATCTACAATAACAAGGCCATGCTTGTTTCCACCAAGACTTGTAGTTTCTAGTTGGTCCAAATAGATCCATGTGTAGTAGTTCAGGGGGTCTAGTAGTAGTGATACAATTTATGGATTTAAAAGAGCTCCTAGATTGTTTGCCATATTGACACGCTTCACAAATTTTATTTTTCTCAAATTTTAGTTTTGGCAAACCTATTACAGAATCTCTTTTTAACTAGTTTTGATATTGTATCCATACTTGCATGACCTAACTTACGGGTGCCATAGCTAACTTATATCATTAACCTTAGTATCACTAGCTACTAAGCAAGGGTTATTTTTGGCAAGATCTTCAAGATCTACTACGTACACATTTCCACGTCTTATTCCTTTGAATACTAAGCTATTGTCAATTGAGTTGGTTATGATGCATAGGGTTGGCTTAAACAGAACATCAAAACCCCTGTCACATAATTGACTTATGCTAAGTAAGTTATGCTTAAGACCATCTACAAATCGTACATTATCAACAAAGGTTGAGGAGGTGATTTGTACTTTACCTATACCAACGATGTGACCTTGGTTATTGTCTCCAAATGTCACTGCACCTCCCTTTTTAGGCTCAAGGGTGAAGAATTGCTCTTTGTCACCCGTCATGTGTCTTGAGCAGCCACTATCCAAGTACCAACAGTTTTTGTCGACCTTGGCTGCAAGACACTCCTACACAAGGAAATCATACAATTTTAGGTACCCAAGTTTTCTGGGTCCTTCATGGTTTAGTAATGTTGGTTCCTTTTGGAACCCAAACCTTTTAATTTTTCTTTTAGCTTTTCTTTTTCTATGGTCACACACATTAGCTTTATGTCCTATTTTTCCACAGCAAAAATAGGTTATAATTCTTAATTTTGCTTTTCCCTGGCTTTCCCAAAAAAATTACTAAGGAGCTTTTGCTTATTCTTAGGTTTATACCCTAAACCAGCTCTATTAAACACAGCTCGTTGATTATTAAGTATCATTTCCAATTTTTCAGAACTATATGTAAACTTTTCTACAAAAAATTTGTATTTTTCAAGTTCTTGTGCTAACTTTGTTTTTCTGTTTTTGTATGTTTAAGTCTTTTGTGAGATTATCTCTTATAGTTTGTTTATCGTTTTAAGTTCTGAAATTTCCTTGATTAGTTTTTCGTTATCTTTAATTAAGGTATTAGTTTTTTGAATTAACATTTGCTTGCTTGTTTTAAGTTCTAAAATTTTCTTTAATGATAAATCCTTATCCTTAATTAATTTATCGTATTTATGGAAGTGAGATTGATTGGTTAGTTTTAGCTCTTTATTCTTAAGATTTATTGTCTTATATTCATCCATTAATTCATTAAACGCATCATACAATTCATCAAAGGTAAAATCTAAATGCGTTTCAGATGTTACCTTATTTTCGTTCGCCATAAAACAGAAGTTGGCCTTTTCCTCTTGTTCCTCATCCGATGATGATGATGATGAATCGGAATCCGTTAAGGTGGAGACGAGAACTTTCTTTTCTTATATTTGCTGGCCTTCTTGAGGCAAGGGACAGTCAACTCTGAAATGTCCCCGGCTTCTTGCATTCATAGCATCCGATTCCTTCATTTTTTCTTTCCTTACCTTTATCCTTGTAGTAGGAACTTGAGGGACCTCTCCTCTGATGAAAGGACTTCTTTCGGTTGATGAATTTTCTGAACTGTCGCACGAGAAGAGCCTCATCATCATCTCCCTCATTATCTTCTTTCTTCACTGCTGCTACTGCAAGATAAATCCTTGTTAGAAGAAGTAGATTTTGAGAGCTATTACCTTTTTCTTATGAGAGGATTCTTCTTCGCTGTGTTGTTTCATTGTGAGCTCTGTGCGTCATTAGGGATCCAAGAAGCTCATCAAGTGGAAGCTTGTTCAAGTCCTTGGCTTCTTGGATTGCCGTTACTTGGCCTCCCATGATCTTTGGCAAACATCGAAGAATCTTCCTGACAAGGTCCTATTAGTTATAATTTTTGCCAAGGCTTTTTAGGCCATTGACAATAGTCAGTAAATCTAGTAAACATGCAAGTGATAGTTTTATTAGATTCCATCTTAATAGTTTTATATTTATGAACTAGTATGTTTATTTTAGATTCTTTTACTTGATTCGTGCCCTCGTGGGTCACTTCAAGCTATCCCATATTTCTTTTGCAGAATTGCAAGTTGAGACTCTATTGAATTCATTACGGTCTAAGGCACAATAAAACACATTCATTGCTTTAGCATTTAGTTGTGCCTTCCTAATATCATTGTCATCCCCAATCTTTTTTCAAGTTTGGGTATAGTAACACCCTCTACAAAAATTGATGGGATGTATGGTCCATTAACTATAGTGCTCCAAATCTCATAGGTTCTTGAGCTTGGATAAATATCCTCATCCTAACCTTCCAATAGGAGTAGTCGGTTCCATTAAAGAATGGAGGTCTATGGGGTGGATTGCCCCTCAATATGAGAAGATCCCAAATGGGGTTGTCATTTTGATCTTTTACTCTTTTGATAGAAGAGTTCCCGCTCTGATACCACTTGTTGCCCAAAAAGACAACCCAAGAGGGGGAGGGGGTGAATTGGGTTTTAAGTAATTATTTGCCAATTAAAAACTTTGTGAGTAACTAATTAAAACTTATTGGCAAGTGGATTAATTAGTTTACTATATGCAGTGGAATGAAGGGAATGGAAGAGACAATGAAACAAATCACAAACACAAGAGATTTTATAGTGGTTCGGAGCTAACCCTTGCTCCTACGTCACTCCCCAAGCTTCACTTGGGAGTTCACTATAATTCCTCGGATTACAGCCGGTTGTTTACAAGCTCACAACCCAACTTGTTGTTTTTACGAGATCACAACGAACTCGGTCGGTTTTCACAGGCTCACCGACTAGAACCACCCGATTGTTTTTCCGGGATCACAATCGAACCCTTACACGTTGGTTTTACCCTCGCTCACCAACCAACCTTAACACCTTGATTCAATCCCCTGATTGAATCAAGTAAGAAAAGCAGTTTGAAAGAGTACAAGGATAGCTTCTTGAAAAGCGTATATAAAACAATATGAACAAAGAAAAGTTAGAGCCCTCAAACAGATTTTTGGATGTGGAGAAAGGGGCTTCTCAAACTCTGCAACTCCTCTTGAATGTGCTGAAGATTTGCTGTCAGAAGGGAGCCTTGAATCGAGGAAGACGTTGGAGATGGACTTCAATGCACTTCTTCCTTCTTTCTTTTGTATTTACTTCTAGAGAGCTTTTGTAGGTGGAAATCCCTTTGCTTTAATGGAGTCTCTTACTTCAGTGAGTATTACTGTTCAATCTCTGGCTATTTAAGCAGTCCCTTTGAAAACTAGCCGTTAGACACACTTTAGAGCCGTTCTGCACAATCTGCAACTCCTGACAATGTCCGTTGGGATCGGAGTCGACTCGCTCGATCTGGAGTCGACTCGGCTGTTGCTGGAGTCGACTCATGCTTTACTGGAGACGACTCGCCCACTGTTCAGGATTTGAATTAAAGTGCTGTCCCGTTCTGGAGTCGACTCGGCCAAACTTGGAGTCGACTCGCCAGTATCCGGAGATGACTCGGCCCTGGAGACGACTCGTTCTCAGGATTCCAGAGATCTTTCTTTCAGGTTTACTCCTCGAGTCGACTCGGATTCTCTTGGAGTCGACTCGGCTCTCAGAGCCGAAAAACTGGTCTTCTGTCTTTGGAGTTGAACTGCCTCGGAGTCGACTCGGATCTCTTGGAGTCGACTCGGCTCTCAGAGCCCGAAATTGGTTCTGTCTTTTAGTCTTGCTTTCCTCTGAGAGTCGACTCTTGCTTGTTTAGGAGCGACTCCCAACCGTTGGAGTCGACTCGAATTCTTCTGGAGTCGACTCGGTAACAGGTCCAAAACACTTCTCTGTCTTTCTGTCTGTTACTCCTTGGAGTCGACTCGGAACTATCGGGGTCGACTCGGCAATCATCGGAGTCGACTCGAATTCTTCAGGAGTCGACTCGGTGACAGGGTCTGAGATTTATCTTTCTGTCCTGCTGTCTGTTCTCAGTCGGAGTCGACTCGCGTGTGCCGGTGTCGACTCGAGCTGTGCCAGAACGTCTGAAACACTTGGAGTCGACTCGAAATCCTCCGGAGTCGACTCGAGTTTCAGCCTTTGACTTAAGCTGATTTCCATATGCACTCAAAAGAGGATTCTTATAAATTTTGCCTGATATACTAGATTGAATTCATTAGTATAACATAAAATATACTCAAATGCTTTGGTCTCATCAAATTCAAATTGGGGTATTATCAATCACTCCACATCTTCCTATTTCCTTATGGGGTTTTACCTTAGAAACTGCCACATATGTGCTAAACAGGATACCTTCAAAATCTGTATCTAGTACTCCATATGAGATATGGAGAGGTAGGAAGCCCAATCTTAAATATTTTAAAATATGGGGCTGCCAAGTATATGTCAAAAGAAATTTTGGACATAAGCTAAATGCTAGATCAGATAAATGCATTTGTAGGTTATTCCAAAGAGAGTATTGGATATCTCTTCTATCACCCTACTGAACAAAAAGTATTTGTTAGTAAGCATGCCACTTTCTTAGAAAAAGAGTTTATCTTAGAAAAGGGCAGTGAAAGAAGAATTGAACTTAATGAAGTTCAAGACCTACAAATAGAAACACAAGAAATTCTTCAACCAGATGTACCCATAAATGAGGTACAACCACAACACACATCTCCTCTCCGAAGGTCAGATAGAGTGCAAAGAGCACCTGGGAGATATGGGTTCATCATTGAGAATGATGAAGCACACATTGTTCAGAATAATGATCCTCTGACCTATTCGGAAGCTATCATGAGTAGTGACTCTGACAAATGGCTAGAAGCCATAAAATTCGAAATAGATTCTATGTATACCAACCAAATATGGACTTTGGTTGATGCACCAGAGTATGTAAACCCTATAGGTTGCAAATGGGTCTATAAGAAAAAGATTGGAGCAGATGGCCAAGTAGAAACCTACAAGGATAGATTGGTGGCAAAAGGTTTCAGGCAAAAGCAAGGAATTGACTATGATGAAACTTTTTCACCAGTAGCTATGCTCAAATCTATTCGAATTTTGTTTGCAATAGCATACTATGATTATGAAATCTGGCAGATGGATGTCAAAATCGCCTTCCTTAATGGTCATCTTGAAGAAGAGGTTTACATGACACAGCCAGAAGGATTTATCTCAAGTAAGAGAGCAAATCAAGTATGCAAGCTTAAGAGATCCATTTATGGATTAAAGCAAGCATCGAGGAGTTGGAACATCCGTTTTGATACAACAGTCAAAGAGTTTGGTTTTATCAAAAATGTGGATGAACCATGCGTGTACAAGAAGACTAGTAGGAGTGTCATTGTCTTCTTAATATTGTATAGATGACACACTGATCATTGGAAATGATATTCCAATGTTACAATCGGTCAAGACTTGGCTGTCAAAAAGTTTTTCCATGAAAGACTTGGGAGAAGCATCCTATATACTTGGTATAAATCTATAGGGATAGATCTAAAAGGATGCTAGGCTTGTCCCAGTCTAGGTACATAGATCATGTGCTGAAAAGATTCAGCATGGAAGGAAGTAAAAGATGTTACTTGTCTATAAGTCATGGCATACATCTCTCAAAGAAGATGTCTCCTAAGACATCTGAAGAGAGAAATAGAATGAATTCTATTCCCTATGCTTCGGCAGTAGGATCGATTATGTATGCTATGCTATGTACTAGGCCAGATGTTGCTTATGCCTTAGGCATAACAAGCAGATTCTAGGCTGATCCAGAAGAGGATCATTGGATAGCTGTGAAAAATATTCTTAAGTACTTGAGAAGGACTAAAGATATTTTTCTAGTTTATGGAGGATCTGAGTTGAAACTAGAAGGATTTTCTGATTCTAGTTTTCAGTCAGACCCAGATGATAGCAAGTCCACATCAGGGTATGTCTTTACCCTAAATGGTGGTGCAGTGAGCTGGAAGAGTTCCAAACAGCAAACTGTAGCTGACTCAACTACTGAGGTAGAATACATTGCTGTAAGTGAAGCTGCTAAGGAAGCTGTCTGGATGAAGAAGTTCATCTCTGAGTTAGGAGTAGTTCGAGATTGCTAGACCAGTCCCAGTTTAATGTGATAACACTGGAGCTGTTGCTCAAGCGAAGGAACCAAGGTCTCATCACAAATCCAAGCACATTCTAAGACGCTTCCATCTTGTTCGAGAGATTGTCGAGAGACAAGACATAGTCATTGAACGAGTAGACACCAAGAACAACCTAGCAGACCCGTTCACTAAAGCTCTACCACAACAGCAGTTCGATCGCCACCTCGATTGTATGGGGATAAAATATAAGAGCGATTGGCTTTAGTGCAAGTGGGAGATTGAAAGAGTAGATGCCCTACAAGCCAATCGCAATATGTATTGCGAAGGGTTTTCTTTTGATTTGTCCAAATCATACATGACATTTAAATATGAATAAAGGCGTTATGTTTTATCATATGCTGTTGATTATATTTATGATAAACTCCTTAGATTAGGGCAATGGTTTTAAGACTATGATGAGATCATACTAGTGAGACTTAAAATCCTAAAATTCTAATCTTAAATTTTCCCAGTCATTGGTACATTGAGTTGGGATCAATGATTACCGGAAAGACTGGCATGTCTTATGTATGCTCGATGCAGAGGATGATTGATCTCACAATTATTTGTGTGGAGACACTAATACAAAGATATGGATGCTCATTAGAAGAATGAGTTCACTGAATTGACCTACAAAGAGAAATCTTATGAAGTCTTACTTACATGTCAAAAGATAATTCTCTTAGTGGGAGTTGTGCAACTGATCCTTTGACCTGAGATCACCATGGTATCTTGTACACATGAACCTATATTTTGGTTTACACTCATTCATGACAATAAGTTATGTACGAGGTCTTCTGGATATGGTGGATTGTGTACGGAGGTTATGAGTAGGTCAACAAGGAATTAATCACTTCTAGTAAGAGAAGATCGCATCCTATTTATTCTAATCATATGATAATTCAGGAAGCCTTTGATCAAAGCAGAATGAAAATTAGAAAGAGTTTCTAATATTTCATTATTTGAATTATCATTAAAAGATTAAGAAAAATTTGGATATGAAATTGAGTTTGACATATATTCATACTCATATAATATTTGGGATACAGTTTGATTAAAGGATTGAATTGCACGGTAACTTGCCACTGAAGGGTATTTTTGGTATTTCCACCAAATTTTATATTTTCCGGATAGACATGACACGTTGCTAGACGTCAATCTTATCTTATAGGTTTGATCGAATTAAAGAGTTTAATTCGATCACCAATTAGAAAGAATTCTAATTGTTAAGTTCGGGTTCGCGCAGTTTGGACTTAAATCGATTAGAAGAGTTCTAATCAAGTTGGGTCAACTCACACTCACACCTATTGCTGGCTAAGTATGGAACCCAATGGGTCACACACAAGAAAACTTATCAAGGTCTAATTGGATTAGATCATGTTTGCAAGATAAACATCCTAGCAGGTGTTGCAAACCTTAGCTCCTGATTCGAATTGGATTCGAATCTGATTCGAATTGGATTTGAATCTGATTCTTAATTGATCTAATTTGATTAGATCATATTCTAATATGGGTTAGCCAAGAGTTGGCACTAATTGGCTTGGTTTGAGTCTAATTGGATTAGATTTGATAAATCATTTAATTTTGACCGTTGGATCAACATTTGGATGAAGAGAAGGATCAAATGGATGGCGCCATGGATTAGAGCCATTGGATCTTCATCATGGGATGATGGGAGATCATGATGGCGTGATGGATCTGTTGCCCAAGGTGACAACCAAGAGGGGGGTGAATTGGGTTTTCTAAAAATTATGTTCCCTAATTTTTACTTTGAATTGAATGCAGTGGAATGATAAAATGTTATTTACTTAAGCTCTAGGCAATTACAAGTAAAGCAGTGAAAAATTAAGCTAGAGCAATTATACTATGGCTTTAGGGTGCAATTGATCTAAAATTAACTTATAGTTGTATGATCAATTTCAATCTATGTGTATGGTAAGAATGGAGTGGAAGCTAAGCAAATTCTAAACAATCACTTATAACTCTATAGAAAACAAAGCTAGAGATATTACACAATCAAGTATGAATGTAAGGCATAAAATACAAGAGATAAGGCATCACAAACACAAAGATGTATAGTGGTTCGGTGCACCCCAGCACCTACATCCACTCCCAAGACCTCTTGGAAATTTCATTATAATCCTCCAGATTACAGCCGGTTGTTTTACAAGCTCACAATCCAACTTGTTGTTTTGCGAGATCACAACGAACTCGGTCGGTTTTCACAGGCTCACCGACTAAAACCAACCGATTGTTTTCACGAGCTCACAATCCAACCCAGTTGGTTTTTTTCCGGTTCACCAACCACAACCTTACACCGTTGGTTTTTCCTTTGGCTCACCAACAAACCTTAACCCTTGATTCAATCCCTTGATTGAATCAAGTTACAAGATATTAGACTAAGAATTTAAAGAAAATACAAGCTTCTTAAATAAGCAAATATAGCAAATATAAACAAGTAGAGTAAAGAGAAGAAGCCCTCAAACAAATTTGTAGATGAAGGAACTCGGCTTCTTCTTTACTTGATCCTCTTCTGATTTGGCATGAGGTAGAGGGTCACTGAGGCAGCACACAGTTGGAGAGGAAGCTTTGGGATTCACTTGGATGCTTTTCTTCTCTCTATTTTGCTTTGAATGGCTCTTTTGTGCTTTTGGGAGATTTTTTCTTGAAATCTCTTTCCTAAGTGTTCTCTCCCACTTCCATAACTTCTTCCCTAGCTCTCCTCTTGATTTTATAGCTTTGGATGGCTTGAGAACAAAAATCTAGCCGTTAGAGACAAAAATAGAGCGTTGGAGTCAAGAAAAAACTAGCCGTTACGCCTCCCAGCGTGCTGGAGTCGACTCGGCTGAAGTAGGAGTCGACTCGGCTAAAATAGGAGTCGACTTGTGAATAGTAGTCTGTCGGCACTGTAGCTGGGAGTCGACTCCGCACTGTAACGCTGAAGTAGGAGTCGACTCGAGCACTGTAGCACTGAAGTAGAAGTCGACTCGAGCACTGTAGTGCTGAAGTAGGAGTCGAATAGAGCTACTTTAGACGAATAAATAATCGAGTCGACTCGAGCTCTGGTGAGCGCTAAGTAGGAGTCACTCGAGCTCTGTCGCAAAAATCAAACTCTTCGTCTTTTTGTTTGTTCTCAGTCGGAGTCGACTCGTAGAGTATCACAGAGTCGACTCGAGCACTGTTTCTTGAAACTCCAGAGTGCTAGAGTCGACTCTAAACTTCCAGGAGTCGACTCGAGGACTATTCTTTTGAATCTTTCTTTGAATTTGCTCTCTAACTTGAATCATTTGAACTTGAAACTTGGGCCAATGAAGTTAGGTTTCTTCCAACTTTTCGTGAGAGCTTGAGGCTTCTTCTATTCTTCAACTTGTTATGTTTCTTGCAAAATAAATACTTTCTTCTTGCAACACAAATATTAGTGATTATACTCAAGGTTTTGTATCATCAAAATCAATCTTTAAATCAATCTTTGGGTCATCAGTCTCCCCCTTTTTGATGATGACAAACTTGGATATGCAATAAAAATATATTGTGTTCTAGAAGTAATGCATAGCTAAGTTGCATGAAGTAGAAAATATATATCTTTAAAATATACTTCATGATAATGCTTTAGATTTAATCAACTTAACATAATCACACATAAAGCATTATGAGCATATACTCAGATATTTCTCCCCCTTTTTGACAACATCAAAAAGGTTGCAAGATAGTGTAACATAAAGCACAAAGATAATAATACTCAATTATGTCTTTTCCTTATTGTACTTTGATTTTTAGTTAATGCATGTCAAATTATTGCAAGAATATGAATCATATAACTCAAGGCAATAATGTTAGAATAAGATTAATGAGCATAGATCAGAGCCAATTAAGATAATTTCAAGCAAAACACATCGAATGTGATTCTAAAGATAGTTTTCAAATCAAGTGTAGGTGGAATCTTTCTTAAGTTAATTCAAGAAGTACCACGAATGATGTTCAAAAAAAGCACGAATGGAAATCTAACCTCTCTTCAATAATAAGTATGAAAGCTTGTTCATTTAAGATCTTTTACCCAATATATTAAGTATTTTATCAACATGAGAGCAATTTAATTAATTTTTAGAGTATAAGATCAAAACTTATATACTTGAAAAACATAACATCATGTTGGATCATTAATTCTTAATGACTTCAAAGTTCTTTTATGATAATAAGAGCATTGGGGCACAAATACCAAATATGGATTCATGCAATTTTTGATACGTCTTAGAGCTCTTTTAAAGACTTTCTTTTATTCCTTTAAAAATAAGCACAATTTGATACATAAAAATATGAATTGGCACAAAATTGAAGTTCTAAAGAGCAACCAATTAGGACTCATTAGTGAATTCCAAAATAGATTTTCTGAGAGATACTCAAGAAAATTTAACACATTATTCTCCCCCTTTTTCATTAAGCTAGAGGCTCTTAAGATCAACTGTTTGAATTGCAATTTGGTTCATGATTTATGCATAAGATATATTAACCAAATAACAAGCCTCAAGGGTATCATAAAGATTTTATATTTAAATTTTAGATGATACCTATTGGAGGATATTAGGATCACTTCTTATTTAGTATTCTTTCTCTCTTCTTAGTTATGGATTTATGCGATTAAGTTCCATATGATCTCTCATTCTGAAATTTTTTCTCTCCCTTAATTGATCATTCCACTTAAGAGTTTAGAATTTGAAGATAATGTTCAATAAAACATTCAAGTTGTCAATCTCGACAATATATTTTTCTATAAGTTTCAGCACAGCTTACACTAATGAGAGCATATTTCTATAAAGCTTAATGTTGAGATAAGACGAACTTTATAGAACTCAACTCAAGGCAAGCAAGGCAACACAAAGAGGTTTATTGATGCAAAAATAAAATTGTTCTCCCAAGTGCAGGAGAATCGCACAAGTAGTAAATTCTCGGGAGTCCGAGTCGAATCCTCAGGGAACGATCTATAGATTATTAGCGTAATTTTTAGATGTAATTTTTAGTTGAATAAATTTGTGGATTAAAATGATGTTTTGATTTTCAGAAATTAAATGCAAAAAAAATAAACAAAATTCAATGAAATAAAGATGGTAGGGATCTGGAATCCCCCTTGATGATATTGCATCCAAGGAATAAACTCTATGGTTCTTGATTAAAGATTAAATGTAGGATAGATCTAATCATGGTATAGTGTTTCATGAACTATGAACTCAATTTCTAAGCGTCCATCGTGCTTTCTATCGTACGACAAATTAAATCTAAAGCAATCCATATATCAATAATCATAATCCATTAAAGATCTATCTATAAAATAACTACGCATGGATCAAGAACATATCAATAAATATAAATCATGAAAACAAAAGTTTAGAATTTACTTTAAAAGGAAATACATCAAAGGTTCCTCCATCACCCTTCCTAGGACTTTAGCCTTCCATTAAAAACTTTAATCCCCCTTTCATTTGCTTTCTTTCTTCTTTTTTTTCTTTTATTTTCGGAAACAGGGCCTCCCCTGTTTCCCTCTCTGTTTTTTTTTTTTTCAATAACGGGGACTCCGTTTCCGAATGAGGGATGGCCTCTTTTTCCTCCCGAATGGCAGAGATAACCGGCTCTCCTCCCTCCCTTTCTCGCACGCGGTGAAGATGGCCGGATGAGATGAATCCCCGGGCGAAAATGATGGACGCGGACGGCTTGCAGATCGATTGAAGGAGGTTGAATCGGAAATCTAAGGGATGTTGGGATCTCATGCTGAAGATGAAGCTTGACCGCTGGCGTGTTGGGATTCGAATGGCTGGATCAATGCAGGAGATGGGGCGCGACGGCTGCTGGAAAGTTTGCATGCGAGTGGATAACGATCACGGAGCTGGGATCTCGGGATGGTCGGGTCTTGCATGCGAAATCTTCGGACTCGATGGGAGCTGGAGCCGGGACGCGTGAAGGATGAGATGCGGACGCGTGGAGAGCGGACGCTTGCGGGATCTGGGAGAAGCTGAAGATCATGGGATGCAGACATGGAAGCTTCACGGGTGGATCACGATCACGGAGCTGAGATCTCGGCTAACAAATGGACTCGAAGCCTGGATGCATGGGACGCGTGGAAGAAGCTTCATGGCAAATCGCTGAGAAGAGGTGGACACAGATCCTGGGATGGCTGACGGGGACTGGATCGCGGGTTGATGAGCTGCATGCGGACGCTGGGACGCGTGGCTTTGGACTCGTGGAAGAAGCGCAACGGATGAATGGAAGCTTGGGAGGAATGCATCGCACGGACACGGGATGGGAGCTGGAGCTGGGACGCGTGAAGGATGCTTCACGGGTGATGAACCTGGATGGCTGAGCTTGATCGTTGGATGTGGCTGCACCTAGTCGGCTAATGCTCCTTCTAGTGTGCAACTGGGACTGACCCCATGTGGTTGACTAGTCACCTACTATGATGCATCTTTTGAACCCAATGTGCATTTTAACTTTGATTTCCGATCACCTGCACCCTACAAAAATATAATATTAATACAACACTTCTGTTGCCCAGTAGATACAACCCAAGAGGGGGGGTGAATTGGTCTTTTAAAACTTTTTGTCTGATTAAACAAAACACACAAGTGTATGTGCAAAAGTAAAATTAAAGTTGTAAGCACAGTCAATCGCAAACGCAAAGGTTTATAGTGGTTCGGAGCTTCCACTGCTCCTACATCCACTCCCCAAACACCTTTGGGAATTTTCCACTATAATCAACAATTACAGTCCGGTAGTTTTGCGAGTGCACTACCCAACTCGTTGTTTTACCCCGGGCTAACAACGAACCCTTCAATCCCCCAATTTAAACCTAGGCTTGGGACGCCTATCCCTTATTCCAAGTCCCTTGACTGGAACAAGCACAATAATCAAATATTTTACAAAGATTTGAAAGCTCTTAAGAAAGCAAATATATCAATGAAAAACAACAAAATCGGAAGAACCCTTTTTGCCGTTGGAAGCGTGGGTGATGGTGGTTCTTCCGATGTGGATCACGTTTGCTTGAATGCGAGCTTTGAATGCCGAGTGGGAGTGAGTAGTTGAGCACGAAATCAGATGGGAAAGCTTGAATGCACTTGATTTCTCCTCTTGAAAGCACTAACTCCCTTGAACCTCTTTCTCTTTCTTCTCTCTTGAATGATCTTGTGTTTGGTTGGTGAGAAGTTGTTTAAAGGCACTTAAAAGCTCCCTTTTATAGCCCTACAAGCAATAGATCCGTTAGACACAAAAATATAGCCGTTTGAAATTCAAACAAACCTGCAAAAGTGTGTCAGTCGCGTCAGGCGCTCCGGAGACGTCTCCGCTTGAATGCGAGATGTCTCGGCTGTATAAAAATTCTTTTGACAATGTTTGGAATCGACTCGGCGCTTTACGGGGACGTCTCTGAAGAAGAACAGCTTGAATGCTTGTTTTTCTGTTTTTCTGAGAGAGTCGGCTCGGCACTTTACGGGGACGTCTCGGGATGCTTGTGCTTTATGCATGGGGACGACTCCGCGACGTCGTGGACGACTCCGTAGTTTTATCAACGAAAAACAAGTCCTCTGGAATCTCTGAGAGAGTCGACTCCGCGCTTTCTGGGGACGTCTCGGGATGTTTATCTTTTATGCGTGGGGACGACTCCGCGTCCTTTGGAGACGACTCGCGCGCATCCTTTGAAATCGGCCTTTCTGCCGTCTCTGAGAGAGTCGACTCCGCAGAGTCGGGAGTCGACTCCGACCCTGCGAGACGCCTCGCCAGGTGCCGGGGACGTCTCCAGACGTGCCAATTCTTCCTCTACGTGCCAGAGACGTCTCTGGGACAAACCGGAGACGTCTTGGCTGTCCCTGATCTGTTTTCTTCATCTCAAAAATCTTCAATAAATCCTCCGAAAAATATGGGAACATGCCTTGACAATTCTTAACAATATTCTTAGATAAACACCTGAAATGCTCAAGTAAATTGTTAATATAAGGGGAATTATACTCTAGTGTTTTGTATTCATCAAAATCCATTAGGAGGTCAACAATCTCCCCCTTTTTGATGATGACAAAACACTGAGTATATGCAAAATTTAAAATTTAAACATATACACAGTATTTGTTCAGATGTACAAGTATTATGTTTTGGTTAGAGCTAGATACAGTGTGCATAATTCAATATAGTCAACTTTCAGTTCTATCCTTATGCATAAGTATTGATCTTAGTAGCTCTTGAACAATTTTGGCATATCAACTGAATTTGAATCAAGTTAAAATGTAAATTAATGAAATATTGATGCTAAAAACAATTAAGAAACCAAATACTTTTGACTCCCCCTTTCTTTTCCAGAAGGACAATTGTCTTAAAGCCAATATTCTTCAATTTTATCTTTTCATTTTGTTGATTCTAATTAAACTTTCAAGTATGAGTGTAAATTTTGTATTTTGCATTCCATTTCCATATTGGGTTCTACTCCCCCTTTTTGTCATCAACAATGAAGGGGACAAATTTTCCTTAGGTACCTAAAACGCAATTCCTATTAGAGTTCAGCATTCATATTACCATGAATCAATTAATGATTTTCAAGTTATGCTCCCCTTTCTAAGTTATTTCCATTAATGAATTCAACATTCATTTCACTCCCCCTTTGTTTTGGAATTCATTTCAGACCTTTCAAATACAGTTATTACAGGTTGTGCTCCCCCTGTTTAATATGCATTGTTAAGTTGGCAAATAGTAAAATGATTGCACATTGTCAAGTTTGAACATTTAAGTATGTTATGACATTTCCATGGCACATCACAGAATTAGAGACATACACAAAGTTTCAAAAAGAAGGGTATGACATTCATATGTGTATTACAATCATTTGAAGCCATTACAAGGATAATTTCAGAGCAAATTATGATGAGAGCACATCGAATGTGATTCCAAGGATAGTTTTCAACTCAAGTGTAGATGGAATCTTTCTTAAGTTAATTCAAGAAGTACCACAAATGATATTCAAGGAAAGCACGAATGGAAATCTAACCTCTCTTCAATAATAAGTATGAAAGCTTGTTCATTTAAGATCTTTTGCCCAATATATTAAGTATTTTATCAACATGAGAGCAATTTAACTAATTTTCAGAGTATAAGAGCAGTATATTAAGTATGATTGCAAAGTTCTTTTATGGTGTAAAAATATTGTGGCATAAATGCCAAAAACATGAATTCATGCAATTTATGATATATCTTAGAGCATACATAAAATTCAAAGCTTTGAAGGTTCTTATAAAGACTTTAATCCTTTAAAAAGGAAGCACATTTTGGTACATATAATAATGAATTGGCATAAAAATTGAAGTTCTAGAGAACAAGCCAATAAGAACTCATCAGTAAATTCCAAAAATTGGTTTTCTAAGAGATACTCAAGAAAATTCAACACATTATTCTCTCCCCTTTTTCATTAAGTTAGAGGCTCTTAAGATCAACTGTTTGAATTGCAATTTGGTTCATGATTTATGCATAAGATATATTAACCAAATAACAAGCCTCAAGGTGTATCATAAAGATTTTCAGATTTAAATTTCAGATGATACATATTGGAGAGCATTAGGATCACTTTTCATTTAGTATGCTTTCTCTCTCCTTTAGTTATAGATTTATGCGATTAAGTTCCATAAGATCTCTCCTTCTGAGATTTTCTTTCTCCCCCTCAATTGATCATTCCATTTAAGAGTTTAGAATTTGAAGATAATATTCAATAAAATTGTCAATCTCAAAAAAAATATTTTCTATAAGTTTCAGCTTATTTTCATAAGACTCAATGTTTGAGATAAGACAACCTTTATAGAACTCATCTCAAGGTATAAACTTATTATATAATTAAGCAAGTCTTGCAATATAAGGAGGTTCATCAAAATCAATCCATAAAAATCAAGGTATGAGATACTGAATATCTAAAGCTCCCCTCAAAAGATGCATTCTTCTTTAATCATTCTTTTCTATTGTTGAATTTCAGATTTTAGTGATAAACGTGAATAAAACTGAAATTCTATGATATCGAGAATGTAGAGTAATCTAGTATTATTCAAAATTTGTAGCAATTACTCTTTCTAATCCTTCAAGAACAAGTTATGCTTTCTCTTAATCTTAGAGAAAATGTATAGAAATATTAATCAGAAAATGATTCATTTGAAGCTCAGTTTCTTTCAAAAGCATTTACATTTTCTTTCTTTTAGAATCGTTTGAGTGAGCTGAAATATTTCTAGCTTTAAGATCATTCACTCTATATATATTCTGATGGAAGTCTTTAAGAATGTAGGAGAGAAAAACATATAGATTACCATTGAGGTATATATATTTATAGAGCTCAATTTCTTAATCACAGTTTTTCAGCAATGTATACATGAAACACAAATTTTTTTTTAATATCAAAATAAAGTCATATATTTAGAAATTTTTGTTTGCAATCAAGATCATCGAAAGACACATCATTTGGACCAATATTGGTACATCTAAAGATAAGAAATGATATGTTTCGGATGCGTATCGGAGCAATCAACCAAGGCATCAAAATTAATTCTGTTTTTCTTACATTAAGATTTTATTTAGAAATCATATTGAGTTTAAGCTTTTATACAAAATCAGATTCTGAATTTCATAAAGATTTTCAATAAAGACTTTCAAAGTCATAATTTGAGATATGTATCTTCCACATTGTAGCTCATCTTAAATCATTACGATTGAAAACACATATTTCAAACATATAAGAGCATATTCAGAATATTTGTATTTATGTTGAGTTTTGGTATGAGTTAGAACATTATATACCAAAGTTATTGCCTAAATAGAGATATCCTTCTCTTCTCCTTTTTACAAATTTATTCAACTTTCAGATTTTGACGATGATTGTGTACGACAAATCTGAATTTCTTTTCAATATTACCAAACAAAAATTTTATGTAGTATTCCAAACATTCAATCAATTGTCCAAGCATGGAGCATTACAAAATATTGAGAACTCATAATTCAAGACATCATGCCCATGCAAAATATATTATGTGTTAAGTCATGCATTAAAATAATAAGAAAAAGAATGTCAAGGATCAAAATCAATTCTTTTCAAATAAACTCTCCCTATTTAAATATAATTTTGCACTGATTTCATCCTTGAAATGTGTTTTCAAGTGATTAAAGCTTGACTTGATTCTTCTTATATACTTTCATTTACTTTGTCATTCATTTTTACTTTCTTATGCTCTATACTCTATTTGCTCCCTATCCGGTGGAGTTGGAAGGGGCACGAGGTACTACCACTAGCCTCCCTCTTGTGCCGTCCCTAATATGCCCTACACCGAATAGTTGGGTCAAATAGTGCCGGGTACTACCACTAGCCTCCCCATTGGCACCATCCCTATGATGAGCAATATAGAAAGGTTAAAATATTTACTTTAAACTCTCCCTCTATTTAAGTGTAATTCATTACGGATTTTATCCTTCCAAAAGAATGCTCACACAAGTCTTACAAATGTGCTGAATATATTACGCTTGTTTTGCTTTTTCTTAAGATTGGAGTATTTGCCTTTACTTAGATTTTACTTCTCTTGAATAATATCCATTATCTTTTCTTTATCTCTCTTTTTTTTGTTATTCTCAAGTAATTTACTTGAAAGAGCAGAATAAAGAAATAATCAAATGTATCATATAGAGGTATATCATGCAAACACATTTTCATTATGCTCAAGAATTCATAGCTTCTCACAAGTCATTTTAAAATTTTAAGCATAAACTTGTGTAGTTCATGGTTATGACATAGGTAAAGATATATTTTAGTTTGGGCAAACCATGAAACAATTTCTAAAAGCACAAGTCAATCAATACATATATAGACATGATATCAAGAAATTAATAATTAAAGACTTTAATCATGCCATAGTAAGATTTAAGTTAATGACTTTGCTCAGCTAATTTATGAGAGAGGTATCTAAAATTACCGAATCATTCTGCATTCTTCAAGTCAAATACCTACTAGATTTCTTATGTGTAACCTTTTGGCTGAAGAAAGTCCTCTCTCTTGTTTGCATGTGAATGTTTATTGTACCTTTTATGGAGGTGTCCTTCAAGTTGAAATCTCTCATTTTCTTGCTCAAGGATCCTGCAAACTCCTTTTCTTTCTTGAAAGAAAGTCATTAGTTTCTTCAAGATACAAAACATTCATCTACCATATTTTTAACTAGATGACTCAATACAAGATATGACACTAGTTGAATGTTGAGTCACTTTACTCAAGAGATTGCCTAAGTATAAGCAAGCACATATCACTTGAACTAAAGAGATAGTTTCATTAACCAAGATGGTTCAAGGACAAGCATGTGAGGCAATAGGAAGATTTATCAAGGTCAAATCAATTTTTATTTTCAAAATCAATTTAGTTTAGATTTTATTTGCTTAAGATAATTATCAATAAGACACGCTAGCTAAGTTTTAATCAACTTATCTTAAACAGTTGTTTCTATCAAAATTCAGATTATGATTTATTTGTTATCAATAAATTATGATTCATTAGAGTTAGATTGAAATCTTGCACATAATGAGCATACAATCTGGTCTACTAGCTGTATGATAAAATAAGTATTCTATCATGCTTCAATACAGCTTTAAAAACAATAGATCTACCTTGCTCATTCTTTTCAAATTCTACAAGATGAGGTCATAGAATACCTTCTTCATGCCAATCTTCTATAAGAGTTTTCTTGTGGACTAACTTTGGTCAATGAAGATCTCTTTCTTGTTTCTCTTAATTTGGAGTTTGAGAGAAGATGTTAATTCATTCATCATACATTTTTCAAACTCACCTTGCATGAGCTTAGTAAAATCTTCATATAAATCCTCGTTTGTAGAACCAAAAAGTGATATCATCAATGTATACTTTGAGCAAATAAGATATCACAAATTCTTCTTTTTGGATGCATAGATTTATCACTAATTACTTTCCTCAAAAAGTTCTCAAGCTTTTATATTGTATATTGGTGCATGTTCCAATACATATTGCTTTATCATATTTGTAATGAGTGTTTTCTACACATTCATTTGACAGACTATAAAGCTCATGAAGCGAGCAATGATAATGGTGATCTTTACTTCTAATCATGCAAGAATTTCATCAAGATCTAATTCATCTTTTCTTGATTGAATCTTTTAGTAGTCACCAATTTTTCTTCATTAGGTGCATTTCTGAAAACTCAATTTGGTTCTAATTATTAACAAGTTTTTAGATTTTATCGACAAGATTTCAAATTCGCTTTCTTTTAAAAATAATTTAGTTTAACTTGACCAATTCTAATCTTGTTCATTCTTCTTAAGGTGTTTTAGTTTTAGATTGTTATATGTAAGAAAAAAGATTAACATATACATATATAATCTGATTTTAGTGACTTGATGAAAGATCATTAGTCTCATAAAATGAATTGATATTTCTACAACTAGGATCTTTTCATTGAATATTCTATATGCATTGCTTGATGAATGATACCCAAAGATAGAAGTATCTTTATCAGATTTGGCATTATTTTCATAAGAACATATCAAGCATAACATGTACGACTGAAAGATATGAAAGATATGCAATAGTTCATTTTCTATTTTTCAGAAGATCAAATGGAGTTTTCATCAAAAATAGACCTAATAGAAACCATATATATGACAAGCAATGATGATAGCTTTTAACAAAAAAAAAAAAATTAAGTAGATGACTATCATACAACATTGCCTTTTTTATTTCTTCAAGGATTCTATTAATCCTATTTTACTTATGGTGTTCTTGGTGCAGAAACAATTGTATTCAATATTATTTTCTATGCACAACTTAATACAAAATTGGTTTTCAAAACTATGCCATGATACTTCGTTATTTTCATAGTTTGCAAACCTTTTTCATTTGAACTCTTTTTGTGAGTTTGTGCCAATGTAGAAAATATTTCAATTTGAGTGCCAAGAACAAAGCCAATGTAAGCTTTTGAAAACTTAGTGTTCGAAACAACATCTTTAGATTTAGAGATTGGTTTTTGTTTGTTTCCTTAGTTAATATGCATAGCAAACTTTGACCTTGCAGAAGATAATCTAAGTAAACCAATGACAAGATCTTTTGAGATTAAGTACATACTAGCATGAGTTGATTTTATATCCCAAGGATGATTTCTTTAATCTTGGTATTCATAGTGCATATATTCAAAGGCATACCAAGTGCACATTTTCATATCTATGATCGATAAACAATAATGCCATGGATAAAAACTCTCAATCAAGCATATAGAGAATTCATAGAGTTATTCTTAGCAACTTATCCAATAGTGAGTAAATCATACTATAAAATGAAGTGATTTGATTATATTTCCAAAAGTATTTTCCATATCACAAAATTGATCAATACTTGCAATTCATATTTTAATCAAATACTAAAGCAAAAATAATGATGAGATGCAAGGGTTACTGATTTCATTATTATTATTTTTAATTACTTTTCATAAGTATATTTTAAGTTTCAATTTTTTGTTTTTGACGTGTGTCTAGAACACCCATTTGTATGAAAGTTCTATTTATTCCATAGGTATCTTGGCACACCTACATCTATATCCTCATATTTTCATTTTGGGTACCCAAGCTTGCTTGGGTCCTTGAGAGTTAGGACATATGGTTCCTTTTGGAACCCAAATTTGTTTAATTGTAATAACTTTACCACTTGATTTAATTATGTTAGAACGATAGGTAAAGTTGTTATGTCCATTCTTTTCATGTTTGAAATAAGTTATCTTATTTAATGGTTTGCTTGATGCATTGATAACCTTTTTCTCTAGAGATTTATTGTCAAGTAAAGGAGTCAAGCCAAGTTTTGGTTTATCATAAGCAACATATTGGCTTTCAAACATCATTTTTAATCGTTCTGAACTTACAGTAAATTTGTTAATAAAAGATTTTAATTGATTAATTTCTTTACTTAAGTTTTGATTTGTTTTGATTAAGCTATGATTTTTCTGAATCAATTCTTCTGAAATTAACCCTAAGCTTTTATATTTAGAATTTAGTTTGTCATGTATTTCAGCAATAGAATTTCTTTCTTTTGAAATTTCCAAATTAAGCTTTTTAAGATTATTATTTTTCATAGCTAATTCTTTACATTCACCATACAAATCA